>NW_027169840.1:20000-25000 GCF_036898095.1 Palaemon carinicauda | reverse complement strand
TTAATGAGAGTATTAATACTGTTCATTTTGTATCTTAAACTACACTCACTTAAAAAATTTAAACCAAGACCAGTAAAAGTGGGCTTTCTATAAACTTCCATGTGCATTTCAAGGTCAGAAGTTTTAGTTACTAATACGTCCAAAAAGGGCATTTTACCTTCGTTTTCTTCTTCCATGGTGAACTTGATATTACTGTGTTGAGAATTTAAATAATTAAAAAACTTGATTGCGTCATTTTTTTGCTTAAAAATAATAAATGTGTCATCCACATACCTTCTATACAACATAGGCTTAAAACTTAAAGGACAATTTTCCAACCATTCAATCTCGTGAAAACATAAGAAAATATTGGCCAAAGTTGCCGAAATAGGATTCCCCATAGCTAGTCCATCTTTTTGTTTGTAATACTCTTTGTTAAAAATAAAAAATGAATCTTGAACAATAATGTTTAATATATCAATAAATTTAGATTTACTCAGGTTTCTAAAGTTTTTATTATCCTTGTACATTTTATTTGCTACGATTTCAATAACTTCTTTTGTGGGGATATTTGTATATAAGCTTTCGATGTCAAAGCTTGCCATATAATAATTATTTTTTAGTCTAAAATTTTTTTATAGTATCAAAAAATGCATATGAATTTTCCAAGGTATATTCATTCTTTGCCCATTCTTCTATATTAGGAATCATAAATTTTGCTAAACTAAAATTTGGTGTATTGATTGACGATAGCACTGGTCTTAAAGGAATATTCTCTTTATGTATTTTTGGCAAACCATATAAGATACCAGGATTGCGACCCGAAGCATACAAATGTTTATACTCTTCATCTGTTATATGTTTACCTTTTTTTAAGATAACTTAGTAGTCTGTTAACCTTGTCTTCTAGCAGAAGAGTATTTTTGAAAGGGTCTTTTTTACTTTTTTCAAATTGCAATGGATTGTTAAGAATATTCATCATTTTCTCTACATAATCACTTTTATTCATGATGGTAATACCTTTCCCTTTGTCTGGTTTAGAAAATATAATGTCTTTGTTTTCACTTAGATTTCTTAGTATTTTTATGTCATTTTGAGCAAACAAGTGAGTGTAGTTTAAGATACAAAATGAACAATATTAATACTCTCATTAATAGAGCATATAAACTTTCATCAAATTATTTTAACTTTCATAAAGAAATTACATTTTTAAAGGAATTCTTCAACAACAATGGTTACCAGGATAATTCATTTTACAAAAAAGTACAAATTTTTCTTAACAAAATCAATAATGTT
This sequence comes from Palaemon carinicauda, assembly GCF_036898095.1. Classification (NCBI taxonomy): domain Eukaryota; kingdom Metazoa; phylum Arthropoda; class Malacostraca; order Decapoda; family Palaemonidae; genus Palaemon; species Palaemon carinicauda. The sequence goes on along the minus strand of NW_027169840.1, from coordinate 23,725 downwards.
GATACCCAAATTTGTGAAGTAAGAGACATTATATATTTTCGATTTCCTTACATATCGAACAAAATTAATACTATAATAGAAAGGAAAATTAAGCACATAACGAAAACCTACTTCAAAAATATAAATATTAGAATGGTATTTTTCAATAATTTTAAGATAGGCAATTTGCTCAAGTCCAAGGAGTCGTTATCTAGCGAACTATGTTCTATGGTTGTATATAAATTTGTGTGTCCGAAGTGTAGTTCGGAATATGTAGGTAGTTCGACAAAACTGTTGTCTACCAGAACCTTTGAACATAGAGGCATTAGTTCAAGGACCCTTCTACCGCTGGGTAAGCCTTCTCATTCCTCTATAAGAGATCATTGCCACGGAGTGTGTAACACCAATTTTAATCCTCTTGATTTTAGCATTATATGTAAAGCTCGATTTGAGACCGAGCTGAGATTATTAGAAACATTTTACATAGAAAAAATTCAACCAAAACTAAAACTAGATAACTCTGCTTTCAGCAGAAAAGTGTTTTAAGTACTATTTATAATTTTAAATTATCTTATTTTTCTCATGTATTTTACCAATGTTTTTTATTATTAGTATCAATGTATGTTTTTAACTTTACAGAACCTGATGATGGACAAATTGTCCGAAACGTTGAAATAAAGGTGATTGGATGAAGATGATGTTTCAATTTGTGCTTGCACTACAGTTCCTCATTAATAATAATAATAATAATAATAATAATAATAATAATAATAATAATAATAATAATAATAATAATAATAATAATAATAATAATAATAATAATAATAATAATAATAATGATATAAAGAATCATGCCCTACAAAGACATAACACCCCTATTTGTCGAGCTGATATTATCAGTAACACCAAGATTATTGGTAGCGCCCCAGATGGTCGACGTCTACGCATCCTAGAAGCCCTACTGATACAGCGAGATAAACCCACCCTTAATACGACCCAAGAGATGTTTTTGTTACCATCAAGCCGTCGTATTGATACATCAAGAAACCCGAATTTTGACGCCGAAGTAGGAAATGATCTCAGCCACGTGGGACACTTTTCTGAGCGGGGAGAGCAGCCTGGCTGGCTCAGAGCGCGCCTCAGCCAATCAAAACTCAGGTCCCCTGATGACGTCACAGACTGGTGTTCCCGGCCGAGATCATCGTACATCAGGCACCATACCATATCAGCTCCGATCAACCAATGAAAACCAATGAAAATTCCAGCCCTTTCACTTGTAATCCTGATCCTGGGTATAAATACCACCCGACTGCAGCAACCACCTCACTCTCTACCTGATGAAGAGGAAGGACTTATCCTCGAAACGCGTCGTAGTTTTTACTATTTTGTACCAAAAGTTTTACTTATATTTTGTGAGAATATACTTGAAAAGTCTTCCCGATTTTGTCATTCACCCGACTGATGAATTTTTCAAGTCTGCTGGCTGATTGCAGTGCTCTAGAGAAGAGAATTATCCGGAAAATAGAAAAATTGGATAAGAAAATAAACTCTGCCGATGCAGCCATTATTTTTAACTCAACCTGCCTAAAAGAGGGTCTCCTACCACGATATACCAAAGTCCAGCTGTTCGACCCGTCGGCCCAAAATGATCCTGGTACCCGTGCCTACAGACGTAGCCTCCTCCAGAGGCAGCTCCAACAGAAGCAGGCGCTGAAGGACGAGCTCACAGCCCTCCGGACCCGTCTCGTGGAGGAATGGGTCAACACCAGGGAAAGAAGAGCAGAGCAGAATGAAGACAGTACCGATCCAGACACCCCTCCTGAACCTGACAGCGACCCTGACGAAGATGAGGACGCCCCTGATGAGGACTCCCGAGAACATGTCGATGACAACCCAGAATTCGACCCTACCAGCCAACAGAGAGAGGACGAGGACATCGGGGGTGGCCTGAACTACCCTGACAACATTACCCATGCCCTCCGAATCCTTAAGAAGAGAGACATGCAGAAGAGGACCCGCACCATCCTGAAGAAATTGATCAACCTCAACGGTGGCAAACTTCGTATACCACAGGAACGCCAGGAGTACATCAATATCTCGGGGTATACCCCGACTCCTGCACAGGAACAAATTCTCAAGATGGGCCTCAACTGCCACTACGTGACCAGACCAAGGCCCACTGATAAACGCCTCGAGGTCGAGCTGCTACTTGACTCAATCCTCGCCCTTCAAGATCGTGGCACCCTGCGGACTACTGATGCCCTCCAGCCCTTGCTTCTTGCTGAGGCCCTCACTGAGAGGGGTCGTTACACCAGTGGTATCGTCACCCAGGATATGAAGGCAGCTGCCAAGGAACTTAAGCAGGTTGCTGGTGTTACTGTTCGTAGGGCAGACAAGACTGCTGCCTTTGTGCTTATTGACACAGAGGAATACCACAAGAAACTCGACGACATCCTGGCTGATTCCTCAAAATTTGTGCGCCTCACCAGAAACCCTATCGAAGAAATCAAGAAAGAGGCTAACAAAACCATCGAGGCCGTGAATGCAGCAACCAATGCCATGCACCTACCAGTTATTTCAGGGGATTTCTGGCCGGGCTACCTTTATGGCAATGTGAAAACCCACAAGCAGGGCAACCCCCTACGCCCCATTATAAGTCAATGCCCTACTCCGACTTACCAGCTTGCCAAACGACTGAATGCCATCCTGACGCCCTACATTCCAAATCGTTACTGTGTAGCTTCATCCACTGAATTCCTGGATAAAATTAAGGACTCTACGTGTGATGGAGTTATTGCATCGATGGATGTAGAGTCTTTATTCACAAACGTGCCTGTGGACGAAACCATAGACCTTATCGCAGATAGGGTCTATAGGGACGACTCTACACCATCTCTGAACATCCCTGAACCAGCCCTTCGGACCCTCCTAGCCATCTGTACGAAGAGGGCCCCCCTTTACCACCCATCGAGGGCATACCTACTTACAGAAGGATGGTGTAGCGATGGGCTCACCCCTGGGAGTCCTATTCGCGAATTTTTACATGGGAATTGTAGAAGAGAGAGTGTTCTCCCGTGTAGAATGCCCCTTTTTGTACTTTAGGTACATAGACGATACCTTTGTGAAAGCGAGATCAAGTGATGAAATCGAGACTTTGAGGAAGATGTTTGAGGACCATAGTGTACTCCGTTTCACCCTCGAACACAGCCAAGATAATCGCCTCCCGTTCCTGGATGTCCTAGTCACCTCGACGGAGAATGGATTTCGGACCACAGTGTATACCAAACCCACAAACCTAGGCATGTGCTTGAATGGAGACAGTGAGTGCCCCACCCGATATAAGAGTTCTACCATCAAGGCTTATGTCAGGAGGGCCCTGTCGAACTGTTCCACCTGGTGCGACACACACAAGGAACTGGACCGAATATCCCAAGTACTTGTCAACAATGGATTCTCTAATAAGCACGTCCAAAAGGAAGTCAGGAAAGCAGTAGACAAGTGGTACGAACCCGACCCCGCCGAGAGAATCGACAGTAGCAATAACATCAAGCTATTTTACAAAGGACATATGCATCCGAATTACCTGCAAGACGAGAAGGCAATGAAAGAAATCATCAAGAATAATGTATCCCCTACTGAAAACACCCAGAAATTGGACTTCATCATATATTACCAAACGGCCAAGACGAAAAGCCTTATTATGAGGAATAACCCAGCGCCCCCAGAGCAGGATTTCTTAAAGAAGA
>NW_027169840.1:5000-7500 GCF_036898095.1 Palaemon carinicauda | reverse complement strand
TAATAATAATAATAATAATAATAATAATAATAATAATAATAATAATAATAATAATAATAATAATAATAATAATAATAATAATAATAATAATAATAATAATAATAATAATAATAATAATAATAATAATAATAATTTTAATAATAATAATAATAATAATAATAATAATAATAATAATAATGATAATAATAATAATAATAATAATAATAATAATAATAATAATAATAATAATAATAATAATATTAATATAATAATAATAATAATAATAATAATAATAATAATAATAATAATAATAATAATAATAATAATAATAATAATAATAATAATATAATAATAATAATAATAATAATAATAATAATAATAATAATAATAATAATAATAATATATTAATAATAATAATAATGATAATAATAATAATAATAATAATAATAATAATAATAATAATAATAATAATAATAATATAATAATAATAATAATGATAATAATAAAATAATAATAATAATAATAATAATAATAATAATAATAATAATAATAATAATAATAATAATAATAATAATAATAATAATAATATAATAATAATAATAATAATAATAATAATAATAATAATAATAATAATAATAATAATAATAATAATAATAATAATAATAATAATAATAATAATAATAATAATAATATAATAATAATAATAATAATAATAATAATAATAATAATAATAATAATAATAATAATAATAATAATAATAATAATAATAATAATAATAATAATAATAATAATATAATAATTTTAATAATAATAATATAATAATAATAATAATAATAATATTAATAATAATAATAATAATAATAATAATAATAATAATAATAATAATAATAATAATAATAATAATAATAATAATAATAATAATAATAATAATAATTTTAATAATAATAATAATAATAATAATAATAATAATAATAATAATAATAATAATAATAATAATAATAATAATAATAATAATAATAATAATAATAATAATAATAATAATAATAATAATAATAATAATAATAATAATAATAATAATAATAATAATAATAATAATAATAATAATAATAATAATAATAATAATAATAATAATAATAATAATAATAATAATAATAATAATAATAATAATAATAATAATAATAATAATAATAATTAAATAATAATAATAATAATAATAATAATAATAATAATAATTAATAATAATAATAATAATAATAATAATAATAATTAATAATAATAATAATAATAATAATAATAATAATAATAATAATAATAATAATAATAATAATAATAATAATAATAATAATAATAATAATAATAATAATAATAATTTTAATAATAATAATAATAATAATAATAATAATAATAATAATAATAATAATAATAATAATAATAATAATAATAATAATAATAATAATAATAATAATAATAATAATAATAATAATAATAATAATAATAATAATAATAATAATAATAATAATAATAATAATAATAATAATAATAATAATAATAATAATAATAATAATAATAATAATATAATAATAATAATAATAATAATAATAATAATAATAATAATAATAATAATAATAATAATAATAATAATAATAATAATAATAATAATAATAATAATAATAATAATAATAATAATAATAATAATAATAATAATAATAATAATAATAATAATATAATAATAATAATAATAATAATAATAATAATAATAATAATAATAATAATAATAATAATAATAATTTTAATAATAATAATAATAATAATAATAATAATAATAATAATAATAATAATAATAATAATAATAATAATAATAATAATAATAATAATAATAATAATAATAATAATAATAATAATAATAATAATAATAATAATAATATAATATAATAATAATAATAATTAATAATAATAATAATAATAATAATAATAATAATAATAATAATAATAATAATAATAATAATAATAATAATAATAATAATAATAATAATAATAATAATAATAATAATAATAATAATAATAATAATAATAATAATAAATAATATTAATAATAATAATAATAATAATAATAATAATAATAATAATAATAATAATAATAATAATAATAATAATAATAATAATAATAATAATAATAATAATAATAATAATAATAATAATAATAATAATAATAATAATAATAATAATAAAAATAATAATAATAATAATAATAATAATAATAATAATAATAATAATAATAATAATAATAATAATAATTAAATTTTAATAATAATAATAATAATAATAATAATAATAATAATAATAATAATAATAATAATAATAATAATAATAATAATAATAATAATAATAATAATAATAATAATATAATAATAATAATAATAATAATAATAATAATAATAATAATAATAATAATAATAATAATAATAATAATAATAATAATAATAATAATAATAATAATAATAATAATAATAATAATAATAAT
>NW_027169839.1:0-30000 GCF_036898095.1 Palaemon carinicauda | reverse complement strand
GCTTATCCCTAAGTGGTTTATCTGAATAAACTTTCGATAAAACTATACTGAGGTGTTACTGTACCTTCCTGTTCCAGTAAGTCTGGTTTCAGAAAGGGACAGAACAACAGAGTTTTTAGTCTGAGTCTGTGTTTGTCTGGCTTGGGGTAGGGTCTCCCTCGCTGGCCTGACACAGGCTTAGCCTCCTTAGGTCACTACCGAAGGTTTCTGTACAAGATGATTCCTTCTTTTGTGATCTAGCAGACTAGTCCTTGTTGCTGTTCTCGGTGGGAGGATAAGATCCTTTCCCTGGGAGTAGCAACACCTTCCTTGCTTTGGTCCTTTGGGAGCTGGCAAGTATTGCTGGCCTCCCTCCTTGGATCTCCCTTAGGCTAAGATGAGTTTTCTTGACTGCGGGTGATCCTTCACTAAAGCAAGGTTGGTAGGACCCTCTTTTGTCCCTTCCCTCTCTCTCTGTAATGGCCTAGCCATTACAGTACTGTAAGTCATTCTACATTTGGACCTAGGATAGGTTAGTATGTGGAATTGACTCGGCCCCCTGCCGGCCGGCAGAGTCTGCCGTCCGGCAAGGGTCTTCTGCTTTGAGTGCTGCCCGGACCTCCCTTGGTCCCTCATCCATGCCTGCCTGTGAGTCAGACAGCATTGGTCAGGAAGCCTGAATTAGATTCTCCCCTTCCTTATATGCACTCTTTCGGATTGCCGGGCTTGGAGGTAGTTTACGCTCTTATCCCGGCATCCATTCTGTTTTCTTCTAGTGTCATAGGCCGGCAGCCGGGCAGTTGTAGTCCTCTGGTTCTTTTGCTGCTGGCTGGCATCGGTTGTTTACCTTTGCCGGCCGGCTAATGTCAGCCCTTGTCTGCCGGTCGCCAGGAGCAGTGGCCGGCAGCCGGGTGCTACCTTGTGTAGCCGACATGGGCTGTTGCATGCATTTGAACCAGCGTTCTGCCGCCTTATAGCTGTTAAGTAGTATACTTTAAAGCTAGTTATGGTGTGTGCCGGCCGGCACATAACCTTCTATACTGTACCAGTATTCTTCAGTATAACATATACTGTAAGAGGAAAACTATAGTATAAGTTTTGGTACAGCACTGTGTGTTCTAACACTTTTGTGTTGTCTTGCACAGCCCTTTGCTGTTGCCTTACAGATAAGAAAGTGAGTTCTTTCTTGTCTATTATCCAGGATTTTAAAATCATTGCTTAGGTGTGAGCTCCACCTGTTTCCTCTGGAAACTTTTCATTGGTGATTCTAGAAGAGATTAACCATACGATTTTATTATCTGGAAGGCTACAACAATTGGTTGTGAAGGAAACCCAAGTGTGTGACTTTCCTTTCTGAATTGTTATGCTAAACTGTGCATATCCAGTGATACATAATTCACTTGATACTCATGGAAATTTCTCCTCTTTACAGGAGGACCCTCCAAAGTGCGGAAGTGTTTTCTGCAACGTCCGCAGTATGAACCTCTGCGGACATGAGTTTTGTAGGAGGCACGCAGCATGCGCTGTCTCCATGGGTGATCTCCAGTATTGGGACCCTCAGGTATGTACCGTGTGCACTAGCCTGATTACTGAGGCCTTTGATTCCCCTAGGACGGCGGAATCAAGGGATATAGCAAGGGAGAAGCTTCGTACCTGGCTAAGGGGCTTCCAGAAGAACACCTCTGGACCTTATCTTCCAAGTGAGAAGATGAGAGCGTATCTTTTCCCTAGGGCATCAGCTGATGCAGTGATTCCCCAGCCTCAAGAGGAGATCCCCCAAGTTCAGATCCCGGTGGATGCTGAAGTCGCGGTCGCTATGCAAGACATCCAGTTGGATGACAGGATGTCTGACGTGGACGAGCGTCTGGAGGAAGACCTCCTGGCAGAAGCCCAGGAGTAAGTTCAAGCCCCTGACGTTGAAGAGGTCGACGAAGTGTCGGCTACTCTTGTTCAGATCCCGGAGCCTATTCCCTCTACATCGGCCGTTCTCCCAGTAGAACTGGGACAGGCCCTCTCCTCCATTGATGGAATTATCCAACAAATGCAGAAGGAGAATCAGGAGAAGGCGGCTGCAATGGAACTGCAGATGCAGAGGCTTGCAGCATCACATGGGCCCCAGAAAAGGCTCAATATGAAAAACCTTCCCTTGTGCTCAGATGCTAACCCGTGGAGGTATGCTGAGCACATGCCGATGTCGACTGGAAAGATCGTCATCTCGGATAAGTTGGGTTCAGTTCTCCTAGAGGAGGTGGAATTCTGGCCCAGCAAGGGGTCATATCCGGACTGTTATGTCCGGTTGAGGAAGGAACCAGCTTCAAAGGAGGAGACAGAGCCGAAGGAGGTCATAGTGATGGACCATGCTAAGGCTCAAGCTTTGCTTTCATCTTCGATGAAAGAGAGAGGCTTCACGAACTCAAAGGTAGCTGCATTGAGTAAGAAGCTCCCTTCCTTTGTGTCCTCTCCTGCTAGAGCCTTCCCCTTTTTACAGAAAGGGTTTGCGGCTGTACTAAAAGCAGTCGAGGCCGGCAAGCCTTGCCCCTCCCTGGAGGAGTGTAAACCCTTGTCGCTGGCCCTGCCTATGGACCACAAAGACTGGAAGGACGTCCATCTTACCTTCTCAGTTGGGAAGTTGGAGGCTGATATTGCCTGACATCAGTTCGGCGAAGACCTCCCTAAGCTGTCTGACTTTCTTTTGCGGAGAGGCTGGCTGCCTCAATGTCTCTTCAGACTACTCTTGAGACGATGGCAAGTGACCCCAAGGTCCATGAAATGTTCATGGTAGTGGCCAAGACTCCTCTGGCTACAGTGACGAAGGATCTTTATAGCTTCGTCAGGGCGAGGAGAGCTTGTAGGGAGTTCGTGTTCACCCCGGCTACGGTGAGGCACGAGCCAAGGAAACTAATCTCCTCCAACATTTGGGGCAAAGACCTTTTCCCTACCGAAATGGTCAAAGAAGTTGTTGATAGGGCTGCCACGGAGAATAGAAACTTTCTCCAAAATTGGGGCCTGGCTATCAAGAAAAAGTCTTCCCCGGATGAGGGTCCTCAACCAAAGAGGAATACTATGAGGACTAGGCTACCGTCTCGGCCAGCCAAGCCTCTTAAACAGCAACAGCAACTGCAATTGCCATTGCCTTCAGTGCCCCAGATGGTGGCACAAACCCCGACCACATTCCAGTGGGTACCCCAGACTGTGTCGACACAGTCCACAGCATTCACCCCAACGTTCGAAGGGCAGTCTACTTCCTTTTGAGCAAAGCCTAGAGGAGCAGCCAGAGGCTCGTCTAGGCGCCCCTCAAGGGGAAGGGGATTCAGGGGTGGTCGCGGTCAGGGAGGCAAGACCTCAGGACGGCAGTCCAAGTGAGATGATGCCGGTAGGAGGGAGACTTCAGGATTTTCGGGATCGGTGGACCTTCGATCCCTGGGCCCACAGCCTACTCAAGAACGGACTGGGCTGGAGCTGGTACAGCACTCCACCCCCGTGCCCTCGGTTTTTCCAACACCACCCCCGTTCTGGAGGAGTATGTTCAAGAACTGTTGGAGAAAAAAGTGATCCGAAGGGTGAAGTCCATCAAATTCCAAGGGAGGCTGTTTTGTGTTCCCAAGAAAGACTCGGAAAAGCTCAGAGTCATTCTGGACTTGTCGCCACTCAACAAGTTCATAGTGAATTGCAAATTCAAGATGCTAACACTGCAACACATAAGGACCTTACTGCCCAAGAGGGCATATTCCGTCTCCATAGACTTGTCAGACGCCTATTGGCACGTTCCAATCAACCGTAGACTCTCCCCCTACCTAGGGTTCAAGCTACAATAAAGACTATACGCCTTCAGAGCCATGCCATTCGGGCTAAATATAGCCCCAAGGATTTTCACGAAGCTTGCGAGCGTAGCTCTCAAACAATTACGCCTAAAGGGAATTCAGGTAGTAGCCTACCTGGACGACTGGCTGGTGTGGGCAGCATCCGAGACAGAATGCTTGCAAGCTTCCAGTCAAGTGATCCAGTTCCTAGAGTATCTAGGCTTCAAGATCAACAGAAAAAAGTTTCGACTTTCTCCATCTCAAAAGTTCCAGTGGCTGGGAATCCACTGGGACCTAATGTCAAGAGACTTCTAGATTCCGAAAGGATATCAAAACGCGAACAGGAGAGGGTACTGGGCTCTCTCCAGTTTGCTTCTGTGACAGACCCAGTGCTAAGAGCACAGCTAAAGGATGCAACCGGAGTTTGGAGAAGTTATGCATCAAACGCGCGAAGAGATCTGAGAAGACCAGTTCCGCTTCGGCTACGTACTTTTCTCAGGCCTTGGTCCCAAGCCAGACTTCTAAAGAAGTCTGTTCTTCTTCAGCCACCTCCCCCGTCGGTGACGATTCACTCAGACGCCTCGAAGGAGGGATGGGGAGGTCACTCTCATCGGAAAAAAGTCCAGGTGACTTGGTCCAAGCTATTCAAGACCTTTCACATAAACTTTCTAGAAGCTATGGCAGTGCTCCTTACCTTAAAGAAAGTCTCCCCGCATCACTCGATCCACATAAGGTTGGTGATGGACACCGAGGTAGTTGTGAGATGCTTGAATCGACAAGGATCGAGGTCACCACCTCTCAACCAGGTGATGTTGGCCATCTTCCGATTGGCGGAAAAGAAGAAGTGGGTACCTGTCGGCAGTTCACCTTCAAGGAGTCCGCAATGTGACAGCGGACGCTCTATCCAGGTTCACACCGATAGTCGGAATGGTCCCAAGACGCAGGATCATTCTCCTTCATTCTGAATTAAGTCCCAGAACTGCAGATAGACCTCTTTGCGACGAAAGACAACAAGAAGTTGCCCCTGTACGTGTCCCCGTACGAGGACCCCTTAGCGGAAGCAGTGGACGCGATGTCCCTCGACTGGAACAGATGGTCCAGGATTTATCTGTTCCCTCCTCACAACCTTCTGTTGAGGGTCCTCAACAAACTGAGATCCTTCAAGGGGGTAGCGGCAATAGTAGCCCACAAGTGGCCGAACAGCGTGTGGTTCCCCCTGGCATTGGAACTACAGCTGAAGTTTGTACCGCTACCAGATCCAGTTCTGACCCAGTGAGTCCAGAAATCGACTGTCTGCGCTTCATTACAGAAAACCCGGACCCTGCAGCTCATGATTTTCTCTCCCTAGCGGTGAGAAAGCGTTTCGGGATTTCGAAAGCCAGCATAGACTTCCTAGAGGAATATAAGTGCAAATCTACTAGAAGGCAATATGAGTCATCTTGGAGAAAATGGGTGGCCTTTGTCAAGGCGAAGAATCCGCAGGAGATCTCGACAGACTTCTGCTTATCTTTCTTCATCCACCTCCATGGTCAAGGGTTGGTAGCTAACACGATTTCAGCGTGTAAGTCTGCTTTGACAAGACCCATTCTATATGCCCTCCAGGTTGACCTAGGAGACGAGATCTTTAATAAAGTTCCGAAAGCCTGCGCTAGGCTCAGACCTTCAGCACCTCCAAAGCCCATTTCATGGTCTTTAGACAGAGTTCTTCATTTCGCTTCTCTGTTGAGCAATGAGGAGTGTTCGTTAAAGGATTTGACACAAAAAGTTATTTTCCTATTTGCACTCGCGTCCGGGGCCAGGGTTAGTGAGATTGTAGCCCTCTCGAGAGAGGCAGGTCGTGTTCAGTTCCTTGATGGGGGAGAACTGAACCTGTTTCCGGATCCTACGTTTCTCGCCAAGAATGAGTTACCCACCAACAGGTGGGGTCCCTGGAGAATCTGCTCTCTGAAAGAAGATGCATCTCTGTCCAGTAGAATGCCTAAAGGTCTATCTTCGTAGAACTTTAGACTTCAAGGGTGGTCAACTATTCAGGGGAGATTCATCAGGCTCAAATTTATCTCTGAATCAACTCGGAACGAAAATCACATATTTTATTCGCAGAGTGGATCCTGACATTACACCCGCAGGTCACGATCCGAGGAAAGTTGCCTCGTCCTTAAATTTCTTTAATTGTATGGATTTTGAACATCTCCGTTCATATACTGGCTGGAAGTCTTCCAGAGTGTTCTTTCGCCACTATGCGAAGCAAGTAGAGGAACTAAAGAGATCTGTGGTAGAAGTGGGTCGCGTCGTTAGCCCTACTGTTTAACTCTGCGAGGAACAGTGGTTTTAATTGGGACGATTAATTCCAGGGTGAGTGTGTAGTTACATACTGTACTACAAACTAAGTGAGGGCACTGAGTTGCCCACGTAGACTGTTCCATTTCCAAAAGTGAACCTAGCATAAGTGCAGACATGTGTGCCGAGCGTTTTCTAACGCTAATGTGATTGATTTGTAATACAGACTTTTATGACTTTGATACCTCGGTATCTTAGAAGTGGCAATAATGTTTTTTTTTTTTCCTTTCAGATAAACAAGTTCTGTTTACTATCATACTTATGCTTAAAGTTTTGGGTTATCCTCTTCTATATATATATATATATATATATATATATATATATATATATATATATATAAATATATATATATATATATATATATATATATATATATATATATATATATATATATATATATATATATATATAATTGTTGTTAACCTGTCTATTTATTGTTTGTCAATAAACTTGTTCTTGGGAACCTTGCGTCTCCTTCACCTGTGTCAATTTATTGGTATAATTGAGCATTCATTCTATGTACTTTATCTGGGATAATTCTAATAGAATTTTTCCTTTATGCAAGCTATGTTGCATTGGTTTATGCTTTCCCTTAACGGGAGGACTCCATCCCAGAAGGGAACGGTGGCGGTTTTAAAAGTTTCCTCCTATGCGGATATAAACCTTTGTCCAATGCAAGTATTGTGCGGAGAACTGGTCAATATTTCATATTGACGCAGTGGTTTTTTACAAACTATGCTTTACTTAATATAGGGTGAGATCACTATATTAGCTTGCCTGGTATTCATACATAGGTATATGTACTCTTCGAGACTTTTCCAGAGTCTAGTAGGGGGCAGGAAGCTCTAACATGGTTTATGGTTAGTTGAAAAGATGTATAACGGTAACATCTTAGGTCTCTAGGTCTAGTTGACCGGGAAAAATTACCTCCAGGGAGTACGGCACGTTCTGAGAATCCACAGATACAGTAATGATCTGGTATACTTCCATCAGGTCGACATGGCTTTAGCCCAAAAAACGGATTTTGAGCAAAGCGAAAAATCTATTTTTGGGTGAGATGGCCATGTCGTCCTGATGGACCCGCCCTTCCCTTTTTATGAAAGGGCTGTAGGACCCCTCCCTACATACAGTATCTGTAGCACCTCGTGTACGCTACAAGGAATACAGATGGCGCCAGGATTGGCGCCAGGCACGCTTTGGAAACTGGAGAAGAGGGAGCCTTGGGAGCGGCTCCCCCTTTTTCTTTCCCGTTTTCGTTTCTTGCCAATTGACCCCTCGATGTGTTTTCTCTGTTTGGGGTGCAGATTGCCATGTGGCGTGTCATGAATACGTCCTCTGATATGTCGCAATATCCCTTTCATTAGGGATATTCGCTATTGAGACTCCATGTCTACAATGCCTCAAGATGAAAGTGACTACCTACATCTTCACAGCTCTTTGGCACACAGGCAAACAGCTCTGCATACCATGTCTCGCTCCCCAACCAGTTACCCAACACCTTAAGATGAAGAAAACGGCACAACTTCGACTGCACATATCTAGCACATCGTTGCAAACACCTCCACTTCTACTAACGACCAAGCAACAGGACGCATCATTGAAGAACATAAGGCTCTACAAGAAATCCGAAAAGTTGCATCTCAGAATCAAGACTACAGTTGTCTTGGACACCATCCAGCCAGTATTGGAAGCTACGTGACAGCCTTTACATGAATGGAAAGCTAGTACTGTATGGACCCTGGATCGTTATCCCTTCAGGCCTCCGTAAATGCACCATGGATTGACTCCACGACAGCCCCCGAGGGATAGAAGCTACACGACATCCTTCAAGGCCGACTGTATTCTGGTCAGGAATCGATACATTTACAAAGAATAAATTTGAAAGCTTTGATGCCTGCCAACAGCTTCTCCTCAGTCAGCGACAAGAACCTTACATGTGTGATGACCACTCATCCCAGCCCTTCGAATGTGTCATCTGACCTCTTCTACGTAGCCGGGAAATCTTGCCTCGTTATTGCTGTTAGACTTTCAGGCTGGCCTGTAGTTGTTCCCTGTTGATGTGACACAACTATACCCAGAGTTACAAGAATTTCTGTCTTCCACTAGGTTGGTGTCCCACTCTGCTTACGAATAGATGGAGGACCCCCATTTTCCAGTAATGACTTTAAGCAATGCACCGATCGATGGGAGTTCATGACATCACTTCTCCACATTACCCAGTCTTAATATTCCTGCAGAAGCTGCAATGAAAGCTGTAAACACCTTATCATCAAGACCGCTACATCCTGGAACATAAATTGTTAAGCCTTCAATAGAAAACTGTTGGAGCTTTGGAATAAACTGACCCCTGCTGGAGGCTCCCGTGTGCAGTTTCTCTCTGGCCATCATTGCCTTATCAAGACCACTGCATCCTGGAACATGAATTGTGAATCCTTCTATAGAGGACTATTGCAGCTTTGGTATACGCCGACCCCTGCTCCTTATTTGTGTTTCAGCCCGCCCTAGGTCATTCAGAGGAGTGGATAACTAAGACTGGGGATTACAACAGTCTCACTGCTGCCAACACTGACCAGGCCATGAGCATTTACATTACAATTCACATGCCTGCCCTATACCAGAACTTGCCATCGGCCAATGACATGGGATACAAGATGCAACGACATTTTGCTGAGACAAGATTGGCATAGACATGTGCTACGGAAGGTCAAGACAGTACGAAGTGCGTTCTCCTAGCGGTCGTGTGGTTTTCAAACCGAAGTTATTTACACCCAATTGCTGATATGAGTGATGATACCACTCTCCAAGACACTGTGTCCCTTTGCTCGTTGTAGATGTTTCTATCTCTTTTCATACTGTAAGACCGCAATTTCATTGCAACTGGTCAACAATGTAATCACATGTCACACGGTTTTTCTTTACGCCACATGCATGCATGCATAGTCAGTCTTTGTCCAGTGGTCACTGTAGTGACAAGATGTTTCCCACTGCTTTCACATTTATTTCGGTTAATGTCCAATATTCATGATTTTGAGCCTACAAGTTTCCTTAGTCACTTCTCAATCCATTTATTGCATGGACGTACATGGCATCATCTTAAACATTCTGAATGTTTAAATTTTTTATTAGCTTTGTGAACGAGAATTTAGCAGTAATGTTAGTCTACTGGAAGGCTTTTAAGCGTTATAATTGTTGTCCGATCAAAGATCTGGCAGTAATTTCAGTCTTCAAGAAACGTTTAACATGTTACAGAGGCTGTCAGAACAAAGATCTAGCAGCAATTTTAGTCTTCTGGAAGCTTTTTAAACGTTAAACGAGCTGCCTGAGCAATAATAAAGTAGTATTTTAATCTTGTCAGTAAATTTTATTTTTTGGAAGCGTTTTTAAATTTATAGATACTGCGTAAGTAAAGATCTGGCCGTTAATTTGAGTCTAATGAAAATGTTTCAAACATTATCTGAAAGCATTTTCTAGCAAGATATCTGGCTTTAATTTTGTTCTTCCATAAGTGTTTTAAAATTAATACTTCTGTTTGAGTAATGATATGACAGTAAATCTTGTCTTCTGTGAGCATTTTAAACGTTATAGATGCAGTCTGAGCAAAGATCTGGCAGTAATTTCATTCACCTTGAAGCCTTTTGAACATTATAAATTGTATCTGGGTGATGATCTAGCAGAAATATTAGTCTCGGGGAAGCGTTGTAAATGTCATAGATGCTGTCTGAGTAAAGAACTAGCAATAATTTTAGTTGATTAGAAGCGTTCAAGATTTTATAGACTGTTTAATCGAAGATATGAGAGTAATTTTAGTTATCTGGAAGAACTATGAACGTTATCGATTCTGTCGGAGGAATGATCTGTTAGTAATTTAAATCTTCTCGAAGCCTTTTACACGGTATAGAAGCTGTCTGAGAACTATTACACGTTTTAGATGCTGTCTGAGAAAAGGTATGGCAGTAATTTCAGTCTACTGGAATCATTTTAAACGTTATAGATGCCGTATGACTAAAGATCTGTCAGTAATATCAATCTTCTAGAATCTTTGTAACCGTTTTATATGCAGTCTGAGGAATAATACGGCAGTAATGTAAGTCTTCTGGTAGTGTTTGAAATAGCATGGATGCTTTCTTACTAGAGATGGAGTAGTTATTTTATTATTTTGGAAGCGTTTTGAGCGTTGAAGATGGTGTTTGAGCAGATATCCTGCAGTAATTTTAGTATCCTTGAAGCATTTCAATTGTTATAGATGCAGTCTGAACAATATTTGACTCTTCCGGTAGGATTTTTAACATTTTTTATGTTTTTTGAGCAAAGATCTGTCTTAAATGCTAGTCTTCTTAAAGCGTTTTAAACGTGATAGATGCAGTCTGATCAAAGATTTGGCGGAAATTTGTCTTTTGGAATAGTTTTAAAACTATATAGATGCTCTCTGAACAAAGAGTAGACCAGTAATTTCAGTCTAATGGGAACGTTTGAAACGTTACAGATGCTCTCTGAACAAAGAGTAGGCCAGTAATTTCAGTCTAATGGGAACGTTTGAAACGTTACAGATGCTCTCTGAACAAAGAGTAGGCCAGTAATTTCAGTCTAATGGGAACGTTTGAAACGTTACAGATGCTCTCTGAACAAAGAGTAGGCCAGTAATTTCAGTCTAATGGGAACGTTTGAAACGTTACAGATGCTCTCTGAACAAAGAGTAGGCCAGTAATTTCAGTCTAATGGGAACGTTTGAAACTTTACAGATGCTCTCTGAACAAAGAGTAGGCCAGTAATTTCAGTCTAATCGGAACGTTTGAAACGTTACAGATGCTCTCTGAACAAAGAGTAGGCCAGTAATTTCAGTCTAATGGGAAAGTTTGAAACGTTACAGATGCTCTCTGAGCACTGATCCGGGAAGTATTTTAATTTCATTCGAAGCATTTTAAACTTTATAGATACTGTTTGGTTGTAAATATGACAGTGAATTAAGTTGTATGAAAGAGTTTTAAACCTTTTAGATATAGGCTGAGCCAAGATTTTAGTATTTCGGAAGAGTTGTGAATTTTATATATGCTTTCTGAGCAAAGATTTGGTAGCAATTCGTGTTCTGGAATCCTTTTAAAAATTATTAAATTTAATGGTCAATCATATAGTAGTAATTTTATTCTTTTGGAGTCGTTGTAAATGTCATATATGGTGTCTGTTCAATGTGGCAATAATATTAGTTTTCTATGATAATTATAAATTTTATAGATACTCTGTGATAAAGTATCTTGTAGTAATTTTAGTCTTTTGGATGCGTGTTAAACGTTATAAATCCTCTTTGAGTAAAGTTCTGGCTGTAATTTTAGTAGTTTTTGATAGTTTTAATCTTTACAGATGCAGTTTGAATAAAGATTTGGAACTGATTTTATCCTTCTGGAAGTATTTTAAACATCGGAGGTGTGGTCTGTGCAAAGTTCTTCCAGTAATTTTAATCTTCTGAAAGCGTTTTATACCTTATACCTTATAGTTGCTGTTTGAATTTCAGTAATTTCAGTTTTCTGGAATGGTTTTCAATGTTCGAAATGCGGTCTGATCTTAGTCTCCTGGTTATTTTTAGACTTGTCAATTAAGTCAGACAGTAATTGCAGTCATCTTCGTGCAGTTAGAGCAAAGATCAGGCTTGGATTTTAGTATTCTGGAGGCATTTTAAACAATGTTGATGCTCTGAGCAAAAATCTGCCAGTAATTTTAGTCTTCTTGAAGCGTTTTATAAAAAAAAGATGCAGTTTCAGCCAGGAGCGGGAATGTATTTCAGTAATCTGGAAGATTTTGAAACATTATTGATAGTTTAATTAAAAAATCTGGCAGTAATTTTAGTGTTGTGGAAGCGTTTTATATATTATAGATACGGTTTGTGTAAACGATAGGGCAGTAATTCTAGTCTTCTGGAAGCGTTTTAAACGTTATAGATACTGTCTGAAGAAAGATCTGGCAGTACTTTTAGTTATATGGAAGTATTTTAAACTACATAGATGCTGTTTAATTTAAAATGTGAGAGTAATGGTAGTCATATGGAAGAGATTTAAAAATTATAGATGCAGTCTGAGCAAATATATGACAAGTGATTTTAGTTTTATGGAGGTTTATTAAACGTTGTAGATGCTGTCTGAGTGAAGATCTGGCAGTAATTTTAGTATTCTTTGTCTGTTTTTAACCTTATAGATGTTGTCGGATGAAAGATGTTAGTAATTTTAGTCTTTTAGAAGCCTTCCACACGGTATAGATGCTGTCTGTGCTAAGATCTGTCAGTAATATTTATAGTCTTTAAGCTTTTTAGATTCACAATGAGAAAAGATTGTGCAGTAAATTGAGTTTTCCGAAGCATTTTAAACCTTATAGACGCTGTGTGAGCAAAGATCTGGCACTAATTTTATTCTTGTAAGAGCATTTTAAACGACATAGAAACAGTCTGAGCAAAGATCTGCTTGTAATTTTAGTCTTCTGGAAGCGTTTTAAACTTTATAGATGCACTATGAGCAAAAGATAGGTCAGTAATTTTAGTGTTTTGGAAATGTTTTGAAGATTTAGGATGCTATCTGAGCAAGGATTTTGCACGAATTATAGTTTTCTCGTTGCGTTTTTTACATTAAAGGTAATATGTGATAAAAAATCTGACAATAATTTTAGCCATCTGGGGTCATCTGTAAGTATTTTAAATGTCATAGATACAGTCAGAATAGTGATCTGGCAGTAATTTTAGCATTTTGAACTTATTAGACGACCTCTAAGCAAAGAGAGGACAATAATTGTAGTGTGGGCAAAAATGTCATGAAAGTTTCAGTCTTTTACAATCATTTTAAACATTAATAATTATGTCTGAGCATTGAGCTGATAGTATTTCTAGTCTTTTGGGATAGCTGTAAACTTTAGGGATGTAGGTTAAGTAAAGATCTGGAAGTAATATTAATCTTCTGGAAGTGTTTTATACGTTATAGATGCACTATGAGCAAACCTCTGACAGTAGTTTCAGTGTTCTGGAAGCCTTTCAAACTGTAATAATTCTTTTTGAGCAATGATCTGGTAGTAATTTTAGTTTTCTGGAATTGTTTTGAATGTTATAGATGCCTTTTGAGAAAAGATCTGGCAATAATTAGTTTTCTCGAAGCGTTTTAACTTCTATAGATTCTGTCTGATGGAATTCTGACCGTAATTTTAGACTTGTGGAGGCATTTTAAAATTTATAGATGCGGTCTGAGCAAAGACCTTTCAGTAATATAAGTGTTCTGGAAACTTTTTCAACGTTATAGATGCTTCTTTAGTAAAGATCTGGCAGTAATTTAAAGCTTTTGGATGCGTTGTAAAGATTTTGCTGAAATTTAAGTTGTCTAGAAGCGTTATAATCATTAAAGAAGTAGTCTGATCAATAATCTGGCTGTGATTTCAGCCTTCTTTTAGCGTTCAAAACGCTATAGATGATGATGTGGAGGATTTATTTTTGTTTTGTTTTAATTTTTGTTTTTTGCCAAATCCATAGAGAGAGAGAGAGAGAGAGAGAGAGAGAGAGAGAGAGAGAGAGAGAGAGAGGGGGGGGGATTGTTTGTAGTGGGAAAGACTGTTGGTACAAATGAGATTGTTTGTTTATGTTTTCAGTTAGGTTACGACAGTGGTGAATGTTTCGGAGCGAATGCTTTTTTTATTTGACTGCCGCTTAAGGCAGTTGTGTGAACGCTGGATTATATATATTTTTCGACCAGCGTGGAAGTGTTTTTTTTTATTTTCTAAGTAAGTACAGTTTTGTTTATCTTTGCTTGTAGTGATTGTGAATGATAGGAACAATTTATCATTTATCTTTGGTTATAGTGCGATAGTTCAGTTAGTTAGTAGTGTTCATAAGTGTTTTTCTTTTTTATTTTGGCAGGCCGTGATTCCTCCTTTGAGAGAGATATTTTGAATATTGATTGATGACCTGGCTTGATATAAGGGACTTGGAACTGACTGCTATTTTAGATTTGGATATAATTGGTAACGACTTGGCTGTAATAAGGAATTTTCGGATGATGAGGATGACGATGATGACATCCCGGACCCCAATTAGGGAGGCAGTGGTGACAATTTGCCACGCAGTGGATTGTTGACCACAAAGCTGTGGTAGTTGCCTATAAAAGACTGTTGGCCCTTGTGTGGACGAAGGTGTCCACTCAGAAATATAAAATATTTCTGTTTATCTTTGTGGTTGTGGTATATTTTAGCTTTTAAGTTTTGTTAGGGTTTATTTGATTGCGGAAGTTTTTTTTAATGTTTATTTTGTGTTAAGTTAAGATTGTATTACTGAGTTGTGATTATTTTTTTGGTTATGGAATATGGTTGGTGATTTTTAGTATTAAGTGATTGTTTTTAGTATTAGGAAATATAGTTTTAAAGTTATGTTTTGGTTTGTTTTTTGTCCTTTTGTCCAAGAGTCCCGCTGCTGATAACGTAAGGGGAAAGTTTGTATTGAGGAGACATTGGTCTGTTTAGAGTGATTCAAGGGTGTGGGGGTTGTTTTGCAACATCCCGCCACAATGATATAGGAAAGATATGACAGTAATTTTGTGTTCGGGAAGACTTTCAACGTTATTGATACTGTCTAAGCAAAGACCTGGTAGAAGTTTTCTTGAATTATTTTATATTTCACAGATTTAGTTTGAGCAAAGATCTGGTATGGATTTTAGCATTATGAAAACTTTTCAAACTTTATAGATGCAAAGACCTTGCAGTAATTTTGTTCACAGAGCGTTTTAAACGTTACAAATACTGTCTTAGCAAAGGATCTGGCCTTAATTTGTCTCTTAATGGAATTGTTTGAAACTAAATAGACGCAGTCTGAGCAAATATTTTGCATTTATTTTAATCTTCTGGAGGCATTTAACCGTTTTAGATGCTGTCTGGAAAAAGATAGGACAGTAAAGTTAGTCGTCTTGGATAATCTTAAACTTGATGCTTTCTGAGCACAAGATAAGCCAGTAATATTAGTGTTCCTGAATGGTTTTGAACGTTATAGATGCCATGTGAGCAAAGATATGACAGTAATTTTAGTAATCTGTGAACCTTTTATATATTAATGATTCTATTTGAGCAATGATCTAGCCGTAATTTTAGTGCTCTGGAAGCATTGTAAATGTTGTAGATGTGCGAACAAAGATCAGGCAAAATTCTTGTTTTATCGTAGCGTTTTAAACTCAATAGATTTTCTGATGGAAAGATATGACAGTAATTTCAATATTCTTGGAGCGTTGTAAACGTTATAGATGTATTCAGAGCAAGGATGTAGTTGTAAACGTTATAGATGTATTCAGAGCAAGGATGTAGTTGTAAAATTATAGATGTATTCAGAGCAAGGATGTAGTTGTAAATGTTATAGATGTATTCAGAGCAAGGATGTAGTTGTAAACGTTATAGATGTATTCAGAGCAAGGATGTAGTTGTAAACATTATAGATGTATTCAGAGCAAGGATGTAGTTGTAAAATTATAGATGTATTCAGACCAAGGATGTAGTTGTAAATGTTATAGATGTATTCAGAGCAAGGATGTAGTTGTAAACGTTATAGATGTATTCAGAGCAAGGATGTAGTTGTAAACGTTATAGATGTATTCAGAGCAAGGATGTAGTTGTAAACGTTATAGATGTATTCAGAGCAAGGATGTAGTTGTAAACGTTATAGATGTATTCAGAGCAAGGATGTAGTTGTAAACGTTATAGATGTATTCAGAGCAAGGATGTAGTTGTAAACGTTATAGATGTATTCAGAGCAAGGATGTAGTTGTAAACGTTATAGATGTATTCAGAGCAAGGATGTAGTTATAAACGTTATAGATGTATTCAGAGCAAGGATGTAGTTGTAAACGTTATAGATGTATTCAGAGCAAGGATGTAGTTGTAAACGTTATAGATGTATTCAGAGCAAGGATGTAGTTGTAAACGTTATAGATGTATTCAGAGCAAGGATGTAGTTGTAAACGTTATAGATGTATTCAGAGCAAGGATGTAGTTGTAAACGTTATAGATGTATTCAGAGCAAGGATGTAGTTGTAAACGTTATAGATGTATTCAGAGCAAGGATGTAGTTGTAAACGTTATAGATGTATTCAGAGCA
Organism: Palaemon carinicauda; assembly: GCF_036898095.1. Taxonomy (NCBI): domain Eukaryota; kingdom Metazoa; phylum Arthropoda; class Malacostraca; order Decapoda; family Palaemonidae; genus Palaemon; species Palaemon carinicauda. The sequence continues at coordinate 13,788 of NW_027169839.1, read as the reverse complement.
AGGATGTAGTTGTAAACGTTATAGATGTATTCAGAGCAAGGATGTAGTTGTAAACGTTATAGATGTATTCAGAGCAAGGATGTAGTTGTAAACGTTATAGATGTATTCAGAGCAAGGATGTAGTTGTAAACGTTATAGATGTATTCAGAGCAAGGATGTAGTTGTAAACATTATAGATGTATTCAGAGCAAGGATGTAGTTGTAAACGTTATAGATGTATTCAGAGCAAGGATGTAGTTGTAAACGTTATAGATGTATTCAGAGCAAGGATGTAGTTGTAAACGTTATAGATGTATTCAGAGCAAGGATGTAGTTGTAAACGTTATAGATGTATTCAGAGCAAGGATGTAGTTGTAAACGTTATAGATGTATTCAGAGCAAGGATGTAGTTGTAAACGTTATAGATGTATTCAGAGCAAGGATGTAGTTGTAAACGTTATAGATGTATTCAGAGCAAGGATGTAGTTGTAAACGCTATAGATGTATTCAGAGCAAGGATGTAGTTGTAAACGCTATAGATGTATTCAGAGCAAGGATGTAGTTGTAAACGTTATCGATGTATTCAGAGCAAGGATGTAGTTGTAAACGTTATAGATGTATTCAGAGCAAGGATGTAGTTGTAAACGTTACAGATGTATTCAGAGCAAAGATCTAGTGATAATTTCAGTATTCTGGAGGCCTTTTAAACGTTATAGATGCTTTATGTGCCAAGATCTGCCATTAATTTTAGTCGTCTGGAATCTTTTAAAAGTTAAAGATAATGTGAGGGCAAAATTCTAGGAATGATTCTAGTATTCTATAAGTGTTTTAAACATTATATATGATTTATCAGAATAAAATATGGCAATAATTTTAGTGTAGAAGCATTTTAAAATTTATAAATGCTTTCTGAGCAAAGATCTGGTAATAATTTTTGACTTTTAGAAGCTTTTTAAGCATCAACAATTCTGTCCGGAAAATATGGCCGTAATCTTAATACTCCGGTTTTGCTGTACAACGCTAGATACTGTATGAACGATGATCAAACCACAATTTCTGTCATCTTAAGGCGTTTCCAAAGTTGTATATGCTGTCTGAAAAAATATCTGGTGTTAATTTGTCTTCTGGGTAAGTTTTAAACAATATAAATGCAATTTGAGCAAAGATCTTGCATCTATAACGTTAATAATTTTTCCAGAAGATTAAAATTAATAACAGAACTTTGTCAGACAACATGTATAACCTTAAAAACGCTTCAAGAAAAGAGAAATTAATGCCAAAACTCTGCTCAGACAACATATATAACGGTAAAAACGCTTCTGGAATAATACAATTAATGCCCGAATTTCTTTTCCGACATCTAAAATGTTAAAAACTCACCCAGAAGAGTGAAATTAATGCCAGAACTTTGCTCACATCTATAACGTTAAAAACGCTTCTAGAAGAGTAAAATTGATGCAAAAACGTTGCTCAGACAACATCTTTAACGTTAGAAACGTTTCCAGAAGAGTGAAAATAATGCCAGAACTTTACTCAGACAACATTTATAACTTAAAACACGCTTCAAGAAGACTAAAATTAATGCAATACCTTTGCCCAGACATCTATAACGTTAAAAACTCTTACAGAAGAGTAAAATTAATGCCTGCCTGCCTGCCTGCCTGCCTGCCTGCCTGCCTGCCTGCCTGCCTGCCTGCCTACCTGCCTGCCTGCATGTGTGGGTTCCTTGGTGAATGGGTTCCTTGGTGAATGGGTGCCCTGGTGCCTGCCTGCCTGCCTGCCTGCCTGCCTGCCTTGGGACACTCCCGCCTGCCTGCCTCCCTGCCTGCCTGCCTGCCTGCCTGCCTGTTGTCCTTGTTGCCTTGGTTCCATGGTGGCTGGGTGCATGGTGCTTTGTGGCCTGTGTGTCTGGCGGCCTGGGTGCCTGGGTAAATATGTGCCTGTGTGCCTTGGTGTCTGGATTCCTTTCTGAATGAGTGTTTTGATGCTTGTGGCCTGCCTGCCTGCCTGCCTGCCTGCCTGCCTACTTGCCTGCCTGCCTGCCTGCCTGCCTACTTGCCTGCCTGCCTGCCTGCCTGCCTGCCAGCCATAGTGCCTCTATCCCTGTTGTGCTTGTTGCCTTGGTGGCATGGTGGCTGGGTGCATGATGCTTGGGGACCTCTGTGTCAGCTGGCCTAGATACCTAGGTAAATATTTGCCTGTGTGACTTTGTGTGAATGGGTGCCTTGATGGCCTGCCTGCCTGCCTGCCTGCCTGCCTGCCTGTTGTCTTTGTTGCCTTGGTGCCATGGTGACTGGGTGCATGGTGCTTTGTGGCCTGTGTGTCTGGTGGCCTGGGTGCCTGGGTAAATATGTGCCTGGGTGCCTTGGTGTCTGGATTCCTTTCTGAATGGGTGCTTTGGTGCTTGTGGCCTGACTGCCTGCCTGCCTGCCTGCCTGCCTGCCTGCCTGCCTGCCTGCCTGCCTCCCTGCCTTGGGACACTCCCGCCTGCCTTGGGACACTCCTGACTGCCTGCCTGCCTGCCTGCCTTGGGACAATCCCACCTGCCTGCCTGCCTGCCTACCTGCCTGCCAGCCTGCCAGTTGTGCTTGTTGCCTTGGTGGCTGGATGCATGGTGATTGGGGACCTTTGTGTCAGGAGGCCTAGGTGCCTAGGTAAATATGTGCCTGTGCCTTGCTGTGTAGGTGCCTTTTTGGGCTCAAGCCATGTCGTCCTGATGGAAGTTCCTATAGGGTAGCTTCCTAGGGTATATTACAACTACGGCGATATTCCCAGAGAATTTACCTTAAGGTACCCAGAATTCTAACTCCTGGAGCGAATATCCCTAATGAAATGGATATCGCGACATATCAGAGGACGTATTCTTGACACGCCACATGGCAATCTGCACCCCAAACAGAGATAACACATCGAGGGGTCAATTGGCAAGAAACAAAAACGGGAAAGAAAAAGGGGGAGCCGCTCCCAAGACTCCCTCTTCTCCAGTTTCGTAAGCGTGCCTGGCGCCATCTGTATTCCTTTTTGCGTAGCTTAACAACTCAGTGTTTTTTCCTGTGTTTCTCGCAAATCTTGGATTTATTCAGCTTTTCATGGCTTCTCCAACTTCGTCGGCCTCTGATAAGTTGAGTTCCATTTCTTTTATGTATAAATGTAGGCTCTTGGTAATTTTTAAGTGATTAATAGGATTATTCTTTGTTACAAGAGCCGTAGCCTACCGGAGGCGTCATGGACGCTGTCGCTCGCTAGGTATGAGTTTTAGTTAGCCAGAGTGACATTCCCGGTTGTTTTGCTTTATTAAATTTTAGCTATTTAGCGTTGCATAGGATTTCCTTTCGTGCTTTAGTATTATTTTGGCGAAGTATTCGCCTACTCTGGCCTACGCTAGGCCATGTAGCCTAGTCGTTTGGTCCTAGTACTTCCTGCATGATTTTGGTTTTCAGAGTGTATTAAAATTTTATTGAAGCTTTAGGCTGTTTTTTATACATTTAAGATTATGTTGAATATTTCCAAGATAGTATACGAGTGAGTTTCGGTGATTTAGGTAATCGATTCTCTTGGTGCCTAGGCTAAGTTGCTTATGGAGCCTTAGTATACTTTCTCATACTCCCCGGTTGCTTTCTTTTCTTCGGAGAAGGTATGCAATCCCTTTCCCTCTGTTTAAGCCTTGGGCTTATCCTCAAGTGGTTTATCTGAATTAACTTTCGATAAAACTATACTGGGGTGTTACTGTACCTTCCTGTTCCAGTAAGTCTGGTTTCAGAGAGGGACAGAACAACAGAGTTTTTAGTCTGAGTCTATGTTCGTCTGGCTTGGGGTAGAGTCTCCCTTGCTGGCCTGATACAGACAGAGGAGGTTTAGCCTCCTTAGGTCACTACCGAAGGTTTCTGTACGAGCTGATTCCTTCTTTTGTGATCTAGCAGACCAGTCCTTGTTGCTGTTCTCGGTGGGAGGATAAGATCCTTTCCCTGGGAGTAGCAACACCTTCCTTGCTTTGGTTCTTTGGGAGCTGGCAAGTATTGCTGGCCTCCCTCCTTGGATCTCCCTTAGGCTAAGATGATTTTCCTTGGCTGCGGGTGATCCTTCACTAAAGCAAGGTTGGTAGGACCCTCTTTTGTCCCTTCCCCCTCTATCTCCGTAATGGCCTAGCCATTACAGTACTGTATGTCATTCTACATCTGGACCTAGGATAGGTTAGGATGTGGAATTGACTCAGTCCTTTGCCGGCCGGCAGAGTCTGCCGGCCGGCAAGGGTCTTCTGCTTGAGTGCTGCCCGGACCTCCCTTGGTCCCTCATCCATGCCTGCCTGTGAGTCAGACAGCATTGGTCAGGAAGCCTGAATTAGATTCTCCCCTTCCTTATATGCACTCTTTCGGATTGCCGGGCTTGGAGGTTGTTTACGCTCTTATCCCGGCATCCATTCTGTTTTCCTCTAGTGCTGTACCCGACCCGGCTGCCGGCCTATGAGGCCGGCAGCCGGGCAGTTGTAGTCCTCTGGTTCTTTTGCTGCTGGCTGGCATCGGTTGTTTACCTTTGCCGGCCGGCTAATGTCAGCCCTTGTCTGCCGGTCGCCAGGAGAGTGGCCAGCAGCCGGGTGCTACCTTGTGTAGCCGACATGGGTAACTGCCGGCCGGCACATGCATTTGAACCAGTGTTCTGCCGCCTTATAGCTGTTAAGTAGTATACTTTAAAGCTAGTTATGGTGTGTGCCGTGCCGGCCGGCACATAACCTTCTATACTGTACCAGTATTCTTCAGTATAGCATATACTGTGAGAAGAAAACTATAGTATAAGTTTTGGTACAGCACTGTGTGTTCTAACACTTTTGTGTTGTCTTGCACAGCCCTTTGCTGTTGCCTTACAGATAAGAAAGTGAGTTCTTTCTTGTCTATGATCCAGGATTTTAAAATCATTGCTTAGGTGTGAGTTCCACCTGTTTCCTCTGGAAACTTTTCATTGGTTATTCTAGAAGAGATTAACCATGCGATTTTATTATCTGGAAGGCTGCAGCAATTGGTTGTGAAGGAAATATAAGTGTGTGTCTTTCCTTTCTGAATTGTTATGCTAAACTGTGCATATCCAGTGATACATAGTTCACTTGATACTCATGGAAATTTCTTCTCTTTGCAGGAGGTACATCCGAAGTGCGGAAGTGCTTTCAGCAACGTCCGCAGTAAGAACCTCTGCGGACATGGATTATGTAGGAGGCATGCAGCATGCGCTGTCTCCAAGGGTGATCTCCGGTATTGGGACCCCCAGGTATGTACCGTATGCTCTAACCTTAGTACTGAAGCTTTTGTTTCACCTAGGACAGCGGAATCAAGGGATATAGCAAGGGGGAAGCTTCGCACCTGGGTAAGGGGTTTCCAGAAGAACACCTCTGGACCTTATCTTCCAAGTGAGAAGATGAGGGCTTACCTTTTCACTAGGGCATCAGCAGATGCAGTGATTCCGCAGCCTCAAGAGGAGATCCCCCTAGTTCAGATCCAGGTGGATGCTGAAGTGGAGGTCGCCGTGCAAGACATCCAGTTGGACGACAGGATGTCAGACGTGTCCGAGCGTCTGGAGGAAGATCTCCTGGCTGGAGGCCAGGATGAAGATCAAGCCCCAGACATTGTAGAGGAAGAAGCCAACGAGGTGTCAGCTGCTCCGGTTCTGATCCCTGAACCTATTCCTTCAACATCGTCCGCTCTCCCAGTAGAGCTGGGACAGGCCCTCTCCTCCATTGTTGGAATGATCCAACAAATGCAGAAGGAGAATATGGAGAAGGCAGCTGCAATGGAACTGCAGATGCAGAATCTTGCAGCATCACCTGGGCCCCAGAAAAGGCTCAATGTGAAAGACCTTCCCTTGTGCTCAGATGCTAACCCGTGGAGATATGTTGAGCACATGCCGATGACGACTGGAAAGATCGTCATGTCGGATAAGCTGGGTTCAGTTCCCCTTGAGGAAGTGGAAATCTGGCCCAGCAAAGGGTCATATCTGGACTGTTATGTCCGGTTGAGGAAGGAACCAGCTTTAAAGGAGGAGACAGAGCTGAAGGAGTTCATGGTGATGGACCATGCTAAGGCTCAAGCTTTGCTTTCATCTTCGATGAAAGAGAGGGGCTTCACAAACTCAAAAGTTGCTGCATTGAGTAAGAAGCTCCCTTCCTTTGTGTCCTCTCCTGCTAGAGCCTTCCCCTTTTTGCAGAAAGGGTTTGCGGCTGTATTAAAAGCAGTCGAGGCTGGCAAGCCTTGCCCCTCTCTGGAGGAGTGTAAACCCTTGTCGCTGGCCCTACCCATGGACCACAAAGACTGGAAGGACGTCCATCTTACCTTCTCAGTCGGGAAGTTGGAGGCTGATATTGCCGGACGTCAGTTCGGCGAGAACCTCCCTAAGCTGTCTGACTTTCTTTTGCGGAGAGAGCTCGAGACAAAAGAAAGACTGGCTGCCTCAATGTCTCTTCAGACCACTCTTGAGACGATGGCAAGTGACCCCAAGGTCCATGAAAAGTTCATGGTAGTGGCCAAGATTCAGCTGGCCACAGTGACGAAGGATCTTTACAGCTTCGTCAGGGCGAGGAGAGCTTGTAGGGAGTTCGTGTTCACCTCGGCTACGGTGAGGCACGAGCCAAGGAAACTAATCTCCTCCAACATTTGGGGCAAAGACCTTTTCCGTAGCGAATTGGTCAAAGAAGTTGTGGATAAGGCCGCCACGGAGAATAGAAATCTTTTCCAAAAGTGGGGCCTGTCAATCAAGAGAAAGTCTTCCCCGGATGAGGGTCCCCAACCAAAGAGGAAGACTAAAAGGCCTAGGCTACCGTCTCGGCCAGCCAAGCCAGTTGAACAGTAACAGCAACAGCAGTTGCCGATGCCTTCAGTGCCCCAGATGGTGGCACAAACCCCGACCACTTTCCAGTGGGTACCCCAGGCCGTGTCGACGCAGTCCCCGGCATTCATCCCAACTTTCGAAGGGCAGTCAACTTCCTTTCGAGCAAAGCCTAGAGGAGCAGCCAGAGGCTCGTCTAGGCGCCCCTCAAGGGGAAGGGGATTCAGGGGTGGTCGCGGTCAGGGAGGCAAGACCTCAGGACAGCAGTCCAAGTGAGATGATACCGGTAGGAGGGAGACTTCAGAATTTTCGGGATCGGTGGACCTTCGATCCCTGGGCCTACGGCCTACTCAAGAACAGACTGGGCTGGAGCTGGTACAGCACTCCACCCCCGTGCCCTCGGTTTTTCCAACACTCCACCCCCATTCTGGAGGAGTACGTCCAAGAACTGTTGGAGAAAAAAGTGATCCGAAGGGTGAAGTCCAACAAATTCCAAGGGAGGCAGTTTTGTGTTCCCAAGAAAGACTCGGAAAAGCTCAGAGTCATTCTGGACTTGTCGCCACTCAACAAGTTCATAGCGAATTGCAAGCTCAAGATGCTAACACTGCAACACATAAGGACCTTACTGCCCAAGAGGGCATATTCCGTCTCCATAGACTTGTCAGACGCCTATTGGCACGTTCCAATCAACCGTCGACTCTCCCGCTACCTAGGGTTCAAGCTCCAACGAAGACTATACGCCTTCGGAGCCATGCCATTCGGGCTAAATATAGCCCCAATGATCTTCACGAAGCTTGCGAGCGTAGCTCTCAAACAATTACGCCTAAAGGGAATTCAGGTAGTAGCCTACCTGGACGACTGGCTGGTGTGGGCAGCATCCGAGACAGTAGGCTTGCAAGCTTCCAGTCAAGTGATCCAGTTCCTAAAGGATCTAGGTTTCAAGATCAACAGAAAAAAGTCTCGACTTTCTCCATCTCAAAAGTTCCAGTGGCTGGGAATCCACTGGGACCTAATGTCACACCGTTTCTCCATCCCGGCGAAGAAAAGGAAGGAGATAGCGGGTTCTGTTAAGAGACTTCTAGATTCCAAAAGGATATCAAGACGCAAACAGGAGAGGGTACTGGATTCTCTCCAGTTTGCTTCGGTGACAGACCCAGTGCTAAGAGCACAGCTAAAGGATGCATCCGGAGTTTGGAGAAGTTATGCATCAAACGTGCGAAGAGATCTGAGAAGACCAGTTCCGTTTCGGCTACGTACTCTTCTCAGGCCTTGGTCCCAAGCCAGACATCTAAAGAAGTCGGTTCTTCTTCGGCCACCTCCCCCGTCGGTGACGATTCACTCAGACGCCTCAAAGGAGGGATGGGGAGGTCACTCTCATCGGAAAAAAAGTCCAGGGGACTTGGTCCAAGCTATTCAAGACCTTTTCACATAAACTTTCTAGAAGCTATGGCAGTGCTCCTTACCTTAAATAAAGTCTCCCCGCGTCACTCGATCCACATAAGGTGGTGATGGACAGCGAGGTAGTTGTGAGATGCTTGAATCGACAAGGATCAAGGTCACCACCTCTCAACCAGGTGATGTTGGCCATCTTCCGATTGGCGGAAAAGAAGAAGCGGTACCTGTCGGCAGTTCACCTTCAAGGAGTCCGCAATGTGACAGCGGACACTCTATCCAGGTTCACACCGTTAGAGTCGGAATGGTCCCTAGACGCAGGATCATTCTCCTTCATCAGGAGTCAAGTCCCAGAACTGCAGATAGACCTCTTTGCGACGAAAGACAACAAGAAGTTGCCCCTGTACGTGTCCCCGTACGAGGACCCCTTAGCGGAAGCAGTGGACGCGATGTCCCTCGACTGGAACAAATGGTCCAGGATTTATCTGTTCCCTCCTCACAATCTTAAGTTGAGGGTCCTCAACAACTGAGACCCTTCAAGGGGGTAGCGGCAATAGTGGCCCACAAGTGGCCGAACAGCGTGTGGTTCCCCCTGGCATTGGAACTACGGCTGAAGTTTCTACCGCTACCAGATCCAGTTCTGACCCAACGAGTCCAGAAGTCTACTGTCTTCGCTTCATTACAGAAAACCCGGACCCTGCAGCTCATGATTTTCTCTCCCTAGCGGTGAGAAAGCGTTTCGGGATTTCGGAAGCCAGCATAGACTTCCTAGAGGAAAATAAGTGCAAATCTATTAGAAGGCAATAAAGTTCTGAAAGCCTGCGCTAGGCTCAGACCTTCAGCACCTCCAAAGCCCATTTCGTGGTCTTTAGACAAAGTTCTTCATTTCGCTTCTCTGTGGAGCAATGAGGAGGGTGCGTTAATGGATTTGACCCAAAAAGTTATTTTCCTATTTGCACTCGCGTCCGGGGCCAGGGTTAGTGAGATTGTAGCCCTCTCGAGAGAGGAAGGTCGTGTTCAGTTCCCGGATGGGGGAGAACTGAACCTGTTTCCGGATCCTAAGTTTCTCGCCAAGAATGAGTTACCCACCAACAGGTGGGGTCCCTGGAGAATCTGCCCTCTGAAAGAAGATGCATCTCTATGTCCAGTAGAATGCCTAAAGGTCTATCTTCGTAGAACTTCAGACTTCAAGGGTGGTCAACTATTCAGGGGAGAAACATCAGGCTCAAATTTATCACTGAATCAACTCAGGGCGAAAATCACATATTTTATTCGCAGAGCGGATCCTGACAGTACACCCACAGGTCACGATCCGAGGAAAGTTGCTTCATCCTTAAAATTCCTTAATTGTATGGATATTTAACATCTTCGTTCATACACTGGCTGGAAGTTTTCCAGAGTGATCTTTTGCCACTATGCGAAGCAAGTGGAGCAACTAAAGAGTTCTGTGGTAGCAGTGGGTTGCGTCGTTAAACCCTGCTGTTTAACTCTGCGAGGAACAGTGGTTTTAATTGGGACAATTAATTCCAGGGTAAGTGTGTAGTTACATACTGTGCTACAAACTAAGTGAGGGCACTGAGGTGCCCACGTTTACTGTTCCACTTCCAAAGTGAAACTAGCATAAGTGCAGACATGTGTGCCGAGCGTTTCTAACGCTAATGTAACTGATTAGTAATACAGACTTTTCTGACCTTCATACCTCGGTATGTTAAAAGTGGCACTAATGTTTTTCTTTTAGATAAACAAGTTTCTGTTTACTATCAGACTTATGCTTAAAGTTTTGGTCATCCTCTTCTTATATATATATATATATATATATATTTGGGCTCAAGCCATGTCGTCCTGATGGAAGTTCCTATAGGGTAGCTTCCTAGGGTATATTACAACTACGGCGATATTCCCAGAGAATTTACCTTAAGGTACCAGAATTCTAACTCCTGGAGCGAGTATCCCTCGTGAAAGGGATATCGCGACATATCAGAGGACGTATTCTTGACACGCCACATGGCAATCTGCATCCCGAAAAGAGATTTCGTCTCGCAGGGGGCAAATGGCAAGAAACGAATTCGGGAAAGAAAAAGGGGGAGCCACTCCCAAGGCTCCCTATCTCCCGATTCGTAAGCGTGCCTGGCGCCAATCCTGGCGCCATCTGTATTCCTTTTTGCGTAGCTTAACAACTCGGTGTTTTTTCCTGTGTTTCTCGCAAATCTTGGATTTATTCTGCTTTTCATGGCTTCTCCGTCTTCGTCGGCCTCTGATAAGTTGAGTACCATGTCTTTTATGTATAAATGTAGGCTCTTGGTAAATTTTTGAGTGATTAATAGGATTAATCTTTGTTAAAAGAGCCGTAGCCTACCGGAGGCGTCCTGGACGCTGTCGCTCGCTAGGTATAAGTTTAGTTAGTCAGAGCGACATTCCCGGTTGTTTTGCTTTAATAAATTTTAGCTATTTAGCATTACGTAGGATTTCCTTTCGTGCTTAGTATTATTTTGGCGAAGTATTCGCCATTCGGGCCTACGCTAGGCCATGTAGCCTAGTCGTTTGGTCCTAGTACTTCATGCATGAATTTGGGTTTTCCGAGTGTATTAAAATTTTATTGAAGCTTTAGGCTGTTTTATACATTTAAGATTGTGTGGAATATTTCCAAGATAGTATACGAGTGAGTTTCGGTGATTTAGGTAATCGATTCTCTTGGGGCCTAGGCTAAGTTGCTTATGGAGCCTAAGTATACTTTCTCATACTCCCCGGTTGCTTTCTTTTCTTCGGAGAAGGTATGCAATCCCCATCCCTCTGTTTAAGCCTTGGGCTTATTCCTAAGTGTTTTTTTCTGAATTAATTTTCAATAAAAACTTTACTGGGGTGTTACTGTACCTTCCTGTTCCAGTAAGTCTGGTTTCAGAGAGGGACAGAACAACATAGAGTTTTTTAGTTTGAGTCTGTGTTTGTCTGGCTTGGGGTAGAGTCTCCCTCGCTGGCCTGACACAGACAAAGGTGGCTTAGCCTCCTTAGGTCACTACCGAAGATTTCTGTGGATATGATTCCTTCTTTTGTGATCTACCAGACTAGTCCTTGTTGCTGTTCTCGGGGGAGGATAAGTTTCTTTCCCTGGGAGTAGCAACACCTTCCTTGCTTTGGTGCTCTGGGAGCTGGCAAGTATTGCTGGCCTCCCCCCTTCGATCTCCCTTAGGCTAAGATGAGTTTCTTGGCTGCGGGTGATCCGTCACTAAAGCAAGGTTGGTAGGACCCTCTTTTGTCCCTTCCCCCTCTATCTCCGTAATGGCCTAGCCATTACAGTACTGTACGTCGTTCTACATCTGGACCTAGTATAGGTTAGGATGTGGAATTGACTCGGCCCCCTGCCGGCCGGCAGAGCTGCCGGCCGGCAAGGGTCTTATATTTTGAGTGCTGCCCGGACCTCCCTTGGTCCCTCATCCATGCCTGCCTGTAGAGCCAGACGGCATTGGTCAGGAAGCCTGAATTAGATTCTCCCCTTCCTTATATGCACTCTTTCGGATTGCCGGGCTTGGAGGTAGTGTACACTCTTATCCCGGCATCCATCCTATTTTCTTCTAGTGCTGTACCCGACCCGGCTGCCGGCCTATGAGGCCGGCAGCCGGGCAGGTGTAGTCCTCTGGTTCTTTTGCTGCCGGCTGGCATCGGTCCTGTACCTTTGCCGGCCGGCTAATGTCAGCCCTTGTCTGCCGGTCACCAAGAGTGTGGCTGGCAGCTGGGTACTACCTTGTGTAGTTGCCGGCCGGCAGCCATTGCCGGCCGACATTGGCTGTTGCCGGCCGGCAATTGCTGCCGACCGGCACATGCATTTGAACCAGAGTTCTGCCGCCTTATAGCTGTTAAGTAGTATACTTTAAAGCTAGTTATGGTGTGTGCCGGCCGGCACGTATCCTCCTATACTTTACTAGTATTCTTCAGTATAACATATACAGTAAGAAGAAAACTATAGTATGGGTTTTGGTACAGCACTGTGTGTTCTAACACTTTTGTGTTTTCTTGCACAGTCCTTTGCTGTTGCCCTACAGATAGGAAAGTGAGTTCTTTCCTGTCTATTATCCAGGTTTTTAAAATCATTGCTTAGGTGTGAGCTCCACCTGTTTCCTCTGGAAACTTTGCATTGGTTACTCTAGAAAAGATTAACCATTTGATTTTATTATCTGGAAGGCTGCAGCATTGGGTTGTGAGGGAAACACAAGTGTGTGTCTTTCGTTTCTGAATTGTTATGCTATACTATGCATATACAGTGATACATAGTTCACTTGATACTCATGGAAATTTCTTCTCTTTACAGAAGGACCCTCCGAAGTGCGGAAATGTTTTCTGCAACGTCCGCAGCAAGAACCTCTGCGGACATGAGTTTTGTATGAGACACGCAGCATGCGCTGTCTCCAAGGATGATCTCCGGTATTGGGACCCTCAGGTATGTACTGTGTGCACTAACCTGATTACTGAGGCCTTTGATTCCCCTAGGACGGCGGAATCAAGGGATATAGCTAGGAAGAAGCTTCGTACCTGGGTAAGGGGCTTCCAAAAGAACACCTCTGGCTCTTATCTTCCAAGTGAGAAGATGAGGGCGTATCTTTTCCCTAGGGCATCAGCTGATGCAGTGATTCCCCAGCCTCAAGAGGAGATCCCCCAAGTTCAGATCCATGTGGATGCTGAAGTCGCGGTCGCGATGCAAGACATCCAGTTAGATGACAGGATGTCTGATGTGGACGAGCGTCTGGAGGAAGACCTCCTGGCAGAAGCCCAGGATGAAGTTCAAGCCCCAGACGTTGTAGAGGAAGAGGTCGACGAGGTGTCGGCTACTCCGGATAAGATTCCGGAGCCTATTCCCTCAACATCGGCCGGTCTCCCAGTAGAGCTGGGACAGGCCCTCTCTTCTATTGTTGGAATGATCCAACAAATGCAGAAGGAGAATCAGGAGAAGGCGGCTTCAATGGAACTTCGGATGCAGTGTCTTGCAGATTCACATGGGCCCCAGAAAAAGCTCAATGTGAAAGACCTTCCCTTGTGCTCGGATGCTAACCCATGGAGGTATGCTGAGCACATGCCGATGACGACTGGAAAGATCGTCATCTCGGATAAGCTGGGCTCAGTTCCCCTGGAGGAGGTGGAATTCTGGCCCAGCAATACATCATATCCGGACTGTTATGTCCGGCTGAGGAAGGAACCAGCTTCAAAGGAGGAGACAGAGCCGAAGGAGGTCATAGTGATGGACCATGCTAAGGCTCAAGCTCTACTTTCATCCTCGATGAAAGAGAGGGGCTTCTCTTACTCAAAGGTAGCTGCATTGAGCAAGAAGCTCCCTTCCTTTGTGTCCTCGCCTGCTAGAGCCTTCCCCTTTTTACAGAAAGGATTTGCGGCTGTACTAAAAGCAGTCGAGGCCGGCAAGCCTTGCCCCTCCCTGGAGGAGTGTAAACCCTTGTCGCTGGCCCAGCCTGTGGACCACAAAGACTGGAAGGACGTCCATCTTACGTTCTCAGTCGGAAAGTTGGAGGCTGATATTGCCGGACGTCAGTTCGGCGAGGACCTCCCTAAGCTGTCTGACTTTCTTTTGCGAAGAGAGTTCGAGACAAAAGAAAGACTGGCTGCCTC
>NW_027169838.1:10000-33062 GCF_036898095.1 Palaemon carinicauda | reverse complement strand
GATGTTTAACTCTGTTGTTTTTACTAATAAATACTTTTAAAGCTAATAAGATGTACTCTGTTATCCAGCTATACACATCTGAAACAACACATACTCAATGTGTGCTTATAAAAGTAGCACACTATATATATATATATATATATATATATATATATATATATATATATATATATATATATATATATATATATATATATATATATATATATATATATATATATATATATATATATACATATATATATATGTATATATATAAATATATATATATATATATATATATATATATATATATATATATATATATATATATATATATATATATATATATATATATGCGTGTGTGTGTATATATATATATATATATATATATATATATATATATATATATATATATATATATATATATATATATATATATATATATATATTACATGGTTTTTTACTTTTGCCAATGTTACTGAATGTAATCTTATCATAGAATATTTATATCCAGTTGATGAGGAGATAACGCTAGTTTCAGAAGGTAATTACCGAGCAGAGAGCCATAAGTTTCTTTTTTAGTGACACGGAGAATTATTCTCCAGCCGTATTTCAGGATTACATAAGCCAGTAATGTAATGGATATTGAACCAAGCATCCTATTCCTAAATCAGGCCCATATACCAGATAACCGCCGTTAATGGCTGGAATAAATCTTCCGTTTATCTTATATTCCACACGATAAATCTTACTAAATTGGGTCATGTTTATACAAGATTGATGAGGGACTTTTTAGGTATCTTTTTCGTTTACATAGTTCCTCTTATTGAAACATATATATTGTTCATTTATGAAATGATGATATAAAACATATTAATTTGACAAGTGAAATTGTAGATAATGTTACCGACGAAATAAATGTAAACTTTGCATTTAAAACAAGTTCTACAATGGAAGCGAAGCAAGAAATGTAAAATATCAAGATTTATTGTTGATCAAGTCAGTGATCTAATATATACACATTTCATAAATAAAAATGGTCGCTAAATATTCTCATATCAATATATAACGTTACCAAACAAAAAGAGCCCCTAATGTTAGAGACCTGATACATAGGTAATCTTCTCAAATTAAAGTGATCATTAAGTTTTGTGTATCTAAATTCCTTTTACCGAATTAGCCTATTAATTTTCAATTTGTAGCAATTGTGGTTAGGTGTTATCAGATCATTGTTACCGGGACAAGATCATGACTACGTGCAGATATAAAAAAGTGAATGATGAAGTGATATCCGTAACTGAATTTTATGTATATGAATTTCTTCTTTTGAAATAGAATTTGAACTATTCTGCGTAAATAAAAAATATGCCCGGGCTAATGTAATGACTATAACAAACATAAATATTGATCATTATTGATGAAGCATTGTGATTTTTTGGAAAATTATAGACAAACTTCTTTAGTGTCTAAAACCTTTATCTAACGGGTTTTCTATTTAAAGTTAAATGACGCATTACTAACTTGGAGTCTGATATTTCTTTTTAGATAATAATACTTTTATTTTGATTCTAATTTGGTTGGTGTCGTCAGATATTATTATTATTATTATTATTATTATTATTATTATTATTATTATTATTATTATTATTATTATTATTATTATTATTATTAGCCAAGCTACAACCCTAATTGGAGAAGCATGATGCTATAAGCAGAAGGGATCAAATTGGGAAAAATAACACAGTGAGGAGAGTAAATAAGGAAATGAATAAATGATGAGGTCAAGTTAACAATAAATTAATCTAAAAACAGAAACAACGTCAAAACAAATATGTCCTATTTAAACTTTTAACAACATCAAAAACTTATATGCCATATATAAACTATAAAGGGACTCATGTCAGCCTGGTCAACATAAAAACATTTGCTCCAACTTTAAACTTTTGAAGTTCTACTGATTCAACTACCCGATTAGGAAGATCATTCCACAACTTGGTAACAGCTGGAATAAAACTTCTAGAATAGTGTGTAGTATTGAGCCTCATGATGGAGAAGGCCTGGCTATTAAAATTAACTCCCTGCCTAGAATGACAAACGGGTTCGAATTTTCCAGGGAGATCTGAATGTAAAGGATGGTCAGAGTTATAAAAAACTTATGCAACATGCATAATGAACTAATTGAACGACGGTGCCAAAGATTAATATCTAGATCAGGAATAAGAAACTTGATAGACCGTAAGTTTCTGTACAACAAATTAAAATGAGAGTCAGCAGCTGAACACCAGAGAGGAGAACAATACTCAAAACAAGGTAGAATGAAAGAATTAAAACACTTCTTCAGAATAGATAGATCACCGAAAATCTTAAAAGACTTTCTCAATAAGCTAATTTTTTATGCAATTGAACAAGACACAGATCTAATGGTTTTCTCAAAAGTAAATTTGCTGTCGAGAATCCCACCTAAAATTTTAAAAGTCATACAAATTTAAAGAAACATTATCAATACTGAGATCCGGATGTTAAGGAGCCATCGTCCTTGACCTACTTACAATCATACTTTGAGTTTTGTTAGGATCTAACTTCATACACCATAATTTGCACCATGCACTAATTTTAGCTAAATTTAAATTAAGGAATTCACCAACCCCAGATCTACATTCAGGGGAAGGAATTGGTGCAAAAAGAGTAGTATCATCTGCATATGTAACAAGCTTGTTTTCTAGGCCAAAACACATGTCTTGTGTATATAGTATGAAAAGTAATTGGCCATGAACACTACCCTGTGGAACACTGGATATCACATTCCTCTACTCACTATGGTGCCCATCAACAACAACCCTATGAGATCTATTACTTAAAAAAACCATAATAATGCTAAGAAACGACCCACCCACTCCCAACTGTTTCAGTTAGAACACAAGGGCCTCATGATTAACACGATCAAAGGCAGCACTAAAATCAAGGCCAATCATACGAACTTCCTGACCACAATCAAGGGATTTCTTTACAGCATAGGAGATTGTAAGAGGGGCATCAAATTCTCCAAGGCCTTTACAAAAACCAAATGAAAAACTAGGGAAGATATGATTACCTTCAGCAAACCTATTAAGACGTTTTGCCAGAAGACGTTCAAAAACTTTAGATAATATGGGAGTTATGGAAATTGGGTGGTAATCAGTGCCACTTGAGCTACCACAAACACTTTTATATATAGGAGTAACATTACCAATTCTCCAACAAATGCTGAAAGCTCCTCTTCTTGCTAACTTGCACAAAATAACAGATAACTTTGGAGCTAAGAAATCTGCTGTGTTTATAAAAAAACAAAGGAAAAATACTATTTGGGTCTACACCTCCATAAGCATCAAGGTCCATCAACAGAACTTTAATTTCACGAGATCGAAAAACTAAATTAGTTAGTTTAGCTTCAGGAAAACATGAATGAGGAAGTTCAAGTTTTTCATTACTCTGTTTACTGTCAAAAACATCATCCAAAAGAGTTGCCTTTTCCTTTGGACATTGAGTGACTGAGCCACCTGGTTTAAGTAAAGGAGGAACTGTTGCATCTACACCAAAGTTTGTAGACTTAAGGGTAGACCACCATTTATGTTCCTGAGTTGTACCAAAAAGGGTTTCTTTTATGGTTAAATTGTACTCCTTTTCAGTTGAAGCATTAACTCTTTGAGCAAAAGCTTGAAGCTGAATATAGTTATTCCAGGTCAAATCTGATCTGTTACCCTTCCAAAGATGATAGGCCTTCTCCTTCTCCAAATAAGCACATCTACAATCATCATTGAACCACGGTTTGTCTTTCACTCGGTACCTTAGCACACGAGAAGGGATACGCCTATCAAATATGTTGACTATATTCTCATTCAAAGGGACAACAAGATCCACACTACGATATAATTGTGACGAATTCCAGCACAAAAGATCATGCAAAATCCCATTCCAGTCTGCTTGGGATTTCATATAAATTTTACAAGAGTATGATGTATCAGGGACAGGCGGCTCAGTCTTCACTACTACTGAAATCAAGGTATGATGAGATGTCCCGACTGGAGAAGCAACCTTTCTAGTTATATCGCCAAGGGAGTCAGTGTATACGAGGTCCAAACAATTACCAGACCTGTGGGTAGCTTCATTTATTATTTGCTCACAGCCTGATTCAGAGGCAAAGTCTAAAGCTCTTCAGCCATGGCGATCGGTAGAAGAGATAAAACTTAACCATTCCCTATGGTGAGCATTAAAATCACCAACAAAGACAAAATAAGCCTTTCTATCATTTTGTATCTTAGCCAAAATAGAAAAAAAAGACAATCGAAAATAGAATCATCCATGTCTGGATTCCGGTTGATTGAACACAAATAAAAGTGTTTATGCATGCCCCAAACTTGTATTACCTGAATCTCATGACATCCACATTGATAGCAGGACTTATGAGAAGCAGGGTACTCGGTCCTAATATACACAGTCATTCCCCTGGCTCCAGGGATGGTATCACGTTTCAACATTATTGGCTTCTTAAAACCAGTTATAAGAAGCTCAGATGAGTGTCTCATATTAGAAACCAGAGTTTCTGAGCACAAAAGAATATCATACTATGTGGACGCAACTGCAAGGTCTTGAGTATTTGCATGAAAACCACGAATATTGCAATACAGAAGACGACATTAACGAAATCTACGACGTATATGCATGGAACGATGAGCGCAATCTGCAGTATGAGCATTTGTTTTAAAACTGACTTGTTTTACATAAAACTATTGCTTTTATACGATATCATTATCACCTAAAATCATGATGTTCATCATCAAAATCACCATCATAAGTTGTTGTCCTCACTCTATCATAATGTAAACTAACTGGTGCTTCTTTTTTATATAGATTAAAATCTCTACTTACTATGACTTTACCTAGTTACTGATTTTTAGTTGGGCTTGATTTATATTGTTTAATGTACTACACATCTTTCGTAAAATCTTTTGAATTCAGTTCCTTTTATCTTCACTTGCCAATGTCTACGCCAGTCATTAAATTGATTTCAGATCTTATCGTCAGCAACATTAGAATATCACATGTGAGATCAGTTCATGATGAAAAACATATTGTCTTGGGAAACATTTTTCATAAAGGAAGTTGCTTAATCGAAATAGTAAGTATTTGACGCATTAGGTCAGGATCATAATGGTTAAAAACTAGGTAGTCTAATTGGGAATGTTAACGTCCTCTTCAAATAAAACTATAACTATTGAATTGCTGGTGTTTAAGCTTATAATATAATGAGAGGTAATGTGGAGGATCAGCTGTAAAAACATTCTGGATGCAAACAATGTAGGTTTCATTAGACTTAGTATTCAGAATCAGTCATAATTTTCATTGTAGCACGAAATAGTAGGCCTACGTTACATGGTTCAATAATATTATTTAGAGGTTCTTCAAAACACTAGATGAAGCATATGTGTGACATCTTTGTAATTGGTAGACCAAAATAAGAAAAAAATAGAAACACAGACGTAAAATATGCCATTTACACCAATACAAAAAAAAAAAAAAAAAAAATAGGATATCATGATCAAATTATTTACTAGAAATTAGGTAATGAATATTGATGCAATATGAGTGAAGCATTTCTCTCCAAAAACAGTCAGCGTCAATGACCTTAGATCTTAGGATACTAGAAAACTCATAATAATAATAATAATAATAATAATAATAATAATAATAATAATAATAATAATAATAATAATAATAATAATAATAATAATAATAATAATTTCCAAAGAACATAATTACATAATAGAAATGGAGACTAATTTCACTCAATCAAAAGATACAGTTATATCAAGCAGCAGCTACTGTACGTATAAATAATTACATACATATCAGTAATTATTTTGTTCAAAAAAAAAAAAAAAAAAAAAAAAAAAAAACAGGGCGTACAATCCCATTGTGCACACAAACACAAAATATCCTGTTTCATGATGACCAACCATTCCCACTTTTGATCCAAGGTTGAATGCAAATTTTTCCTTATCTTAGAATATCACCATGCAATCATTGTTTGTTGTTGGATAATTGATTGAATATAATAACTCTTGTACAGTTTGGTATTCAGAAATATTAAGGACAAAAAGTGGAGATACTTATGTATGAAATGTAAGAAAGATGGAAAATCAACTACAAGTAGTAATCAGCAGAATAGTTCACCTTGTATCTAAATCAGCCTTGGCATAATAGTTTTTTTTTTTTTTTAACATTAAAGTCAGAGTGCTAGAGATAATAAAATAACACGGTCTAAGACTAGTAAGTATAACTCCAGAGGATTTGCCGATACATTTGTTGTTGTAAAAAACATTAATATGTATCCAGCTGTAATTATAGGATACCCATCTATGGGAAATCAAAACATTATCTTAGCCCCTGCCAAGCACGGTGTGTATATCAAAAGGAAATTCTATAAGTCTTCTAATACCTTAAAATCAGTTTTGGATAAAATGAGACGACAAATGTAACCGTAACGTACGTTGAAGAACCAATAACTTGTCTCACTAATAAAGAAATAATATACGCGACCCAGCAGAATTCTCGTTCACCCGTAACATCATCTTGCACGCAATCTATCGAACCAAACGTACCTTCGAATTTAATAGTGCAAATAAAGAAAACAATACCGGGATCTGAAATATTAATCCTTTCCGATACTTTGAAAACTAACGGATTGTCTGTCACACAAGCTATTTATACAGTAGGCTCACATCAACAATGTAATATTGAAGTCTGTAATCATTTAAATAACACTTTAGTAATTCACAAAAATCAACATATCTTGGATGTAGAAGTTTATAAACATCGTATTCTTACCGTTGCTGAAATCAATCACTCTCAATCAGTTGCGGATGAATCCCTTTTGCGATCTATTAAAAATAAAATCAATAAAGACATTCAAGACGAAGAAATTCAGCAGAAAATTTTTGAACTTTTAACTAAATATCATGATGTTTTTTCCACTACGGATGGATCCTTAGGAAAAACAGATGTGATTGAGCATCAAATAAGGTTAAAGGACAAGCAAAAATTTATCTATGTACCCTCGTACAGACTCCCTATGAAATTCCAGAATGAAATAAATGATGAAGTAGGTAAAATGCTAGAAGAAGGAGTCATTAGGAAATCAAACAGCCCTTATAATTTTCCTTTAATAGTTGTACCAAAAAAAGATCGAACATGCCGTATCTGCGTCGACTTTCGTCGTCTAAACGAGGAAACGATCACTGATCGATTCCCAGTGCCATGTACTGACGATATTTTGTCTTTGTTAGGTCAGAATAAATATTTTACCAGTTTGGACTTACTTAAAGGCTTTCACCAGATATCATACACAGCCTTCAGTACAGACAGGGGACATTATGAATTTTTACGGATGCCTTTTGGTTTACGTTGTGCTCCTATAACATTTACAAGAATGATTAACATGGTGTTTGGAGACTTGTTAGGGGATATATTGCATGCCTATATGGATGATCTTGTAATCTTTTCCAACACCTTAGAAGAACATCTACGTAAGTTAGAACTAGTACTACAGAGATTAAGACAACATAACTTAAGGGTAAAGATTAGTAAGTTTGAATTTTTCAAAACAGAATTGATATATTTGGGTTTCATGGTGTCAAGCCAAGGTCTTAAAGTAGTCCATGATAAGGTGTCGGCTATACGTAATTTTCCCATACCTACTAATGTCAAGGGAATACAGCAATTTCTGGGTTGTAGTGGATATTAGAGGCGTTTTATACGCAACTAGTCAATAATAGCCGCTCCTTTAACTAATCTTACGAAGAAGGGCGTTGATTTCATATGGTCTGAGCAACATCAACAGGCGTTTAATACTTTGAAAGATGAACTGTGTAGTTCTCCTATCTTAAAATTTCCTGACTTCGGTAAGGAATTCTTCATTGCAACAGACGCCTCAGACTTAGGAGTAGGAGGGGTATTGCTTCAGCAATATGATAAACAATTTTTCCCGATAGCTTTCTATTCTCGAAAATTGAGAACTTCCGAAAGTAAGTATGCAGTAATAGACAAGGAAGGGCTAGCTATTGTTAATTCGCTAGTGCATATCAAGTTCAAAATTTACGGTTATCCTGTTGAGGTTCTTACTGACTATAAACCACTAACAGAGTTCTTGAAAGGCTTCAACCACAGCCTCAAACGAACTCGGTGGCATTTGATCATTCAAGATTTTGGCGCAAGAATCGGGTATTTACCTGGGAAAGCAAATATCATTGCGGATGCATTATCATGCAACCCTGTGTCATCTTGTAAGGAGCCTTTAGCTGAATTAATAGATATATCAACATCCATGCCTATTGTAAAAACAATATCTGAACAAGAAGATTTAGGCTGGAGCGCTGAATTGTTACAGACTGAGCAAAGAAAAGATCAGAAAATAGAAACAATTATAAATGCTTTGAAAGGCAATCATAAGGAAAAGGAATATATAAAGTATAAGCAGCAGAAATCTATAATCAAAGATAATATTCTGTGTAGGACTGTGACAAGGAAAACCCGCAATACACCACATGTAACTAACGACCAGGTAGTAGTACCAATCTTACTTATTTCCACTGTCCTGAATTGGTTGCATTCAAATCCATTACATGGACACCCGGGGTTCTCATTAATGTCACAGAAAGCGAAATCATTGTTTTATTGGCATACAATGCTTACAGATATAAAAAGACACATAGCTAATTGTCGCACATGTCAGGAAAACAAAGGGCATACGAAAACACCTGTCAGCCTAGGAGCTTATCATGTGGCCGATCAACCCTTTGAAAGAATACATTTAGATTTCTTAACAGGATTTTACGAGTCAGACAGAGGAAATAAGCACCTCTTAGTAATTATAGATGCTTTAACTCGATATACAGAACTAATACCGCTTAAAACTAAAACTGCGATTGAATGCGCTAGGAAGATTTACGAGTGTTACATTTGTAAACATGGAATTCCACACATGATAATCTCAGACTCGGGTGGTGAATTTAATAATCACTTTCTTACCTCATTGTGTGAATTCCTCAGCATAAAGAAAATAAATACCATGATATATCACCCAGAGTCGAATGGGCTAGTGGAAAGAGCAAATAGGAAGATATTAAATATATTAAGAGTAACACTAGGGGGATCAGACCCCAACTGGGATATTGCAATACCGGCGGCACTGAGTACTCTGAATCATTCATATCATATATCAATTAAAATGTCACCGCATGAAGCTTTGTATGGTACCCCAGTTAGAACGCCTTTCCATGTATTAACGCCTACAACTAATCTATCAAATCCTTTAAAAGGATGTATAAATGCAAGTATAAGTCGATATGATATCCTTCGAAAGAATTTAGAAGAATCACAAATCATAATGAAAAGGAATCATGATAAAACAGCGAAAACAACTAAAACATATAACGTGGGTGATAACGTATATATTCAAATCAATGTACGAAAAGGGCTCAATTATAAACTAACACCTAAGTTTGAAGGCCCATTTAACATTTTGGAAACATTAACGGCCAATAAGTTTAGAGTTCAAAACGTATCCCAACCCACGGATGAGAGAATAGTACCATTGGCTCACATAAGAAATTAAAAAGAAAAGAGAGGAAAAGAAGTGAGGGAAAATTTTTATTTTATTTTATGTGATTAAAAGTTTTCTTTTTAATACAGGAGTAATTACATATATTTTTCTCGTTACAGGTTTTCAAGATGAATTTTTTGTTGTTGGGAGTGATATTGTTCGCTCAGACATTTTTCTCGTGTGGGATGAGCTCTAAAACTAAAAGTATAAATTTTAAATATGGCACTATAGTTGAAAGACAATAAGACGTTTTTATTACATCAACCAACGAAATTGTAAAAGTGAATATGCAAGCAATTTTTCTTCAAGAGAATGATGTCACTAGCTTAAGAACCGCCATTTCAAGGTTTTCTGCCTCATTGGATGAGTTGCATAGAAGACATTTTCATTTGACTACAGAGAGTTTGCTTGGATCAACATTAAAAGTTGCAGAGATGCTATCTGATGACTTGAAAAATAAGACTGACGAGACAGGATCTTTGGCTTATGACCTTTTGATGTGGACTGTAGGACACGAACATAAAGAAAGACGAAATCAGTTTATTTATGCTGCATTAAACATCTTTGGGTCTGTTGCAAGTTTAGGTTTAGGAATTTCCAATCGTCTTAAAATTAGTAATCAAAATAAGAAAATTGAGTTCTTGACTCATGAAGATGAATTGATTATGTCAGAACTAAGGAATCAGTTAGCTTCAATCAATAAAATTATGGATTTAGTAAATGAACATTCAAATAATATCGTTCAGATTATGGAAGTACAGGATTTGTTGGCAACATTAACGTATTATGATTCAAAGATAGATCACATACATAACAGAATTGCACATTTCATTGAGAAATCCGAGATTATGTAGAAGCTATCACGTTAGCAACTAAAGGTGTACTGTCACCCCATTTGTTGCCTATAAGTTACTTAAAGTTAATTCTGGAGAACGGAAGGGATAAACTAGGCTATGTTCCTTTGTTAGACGAACATAGGTTAGAATTTTATTACAGCCTAATTACAGTAAACGTAGATAATAACAAGATTATGATTACAATTCCCTTTGATTCTTCTGATGCCTGGCAATCTTACAGGATATCACCATTTCCGACTTTCATGACGAATCACTCAAATCCAGTAATATCCAGTTTGACAGGACACGTATTGATTTCCCCAGACAAGGAAACATATACGGTCATTAAAGACTTAAATCAATTAACTCACTGTTCAGACGCAATAGATAGAAAAATATGTACAGCTGACTCATTTGAATTCCATAAAAACTTAATGGATTCATGCGAGTTAGGTATAGTGCTAGACGGTGCTCTCTCCCATACAAGTGAAAATTGTCTGGATAAGCTTTATCCCTTTGACAATAATGAGTTCAATTGCAGACTGAACAATGGCTCGTGGATATGATACGACAAGGACGGCTTCAATATATCATGCCCTGACGGATCCACGTCCTTCACCCACATCTTCGTCGCAGCAGATGGTTGTATCGGGACTTCCCCTAATTCCATGGTGACTGGTCTACGGACACTCATCAGAGAACGAGCCTACTTCGCGAACTTCACGTGGACCTCTACAATGCCAGCACTCTCTCTCGCGTATAACAGACAGGTTGCAAAGCGGTTGATGAAACTTACCGAAAGGGACCACCTGTCACCGACTTACAAGGAAATCCTTCACCCCATACTACTAGCAGGTCTGGCTTTTATGGTGGTGATATTTATCGCCGTGAACATCCTTGTTTGGCGCAGGTTACGGCACAGCATGCAGCTACAAAAGAATGTTTCGCCTTGTCCCGACAATACTCCGTATTTAATTCAGTTTAAAGCCGTTTGAGTGGCCACCTCATTCGCTAAAGGAGTAAATTGTCGGAAAGAGTTTGTAAGAAAAGCTGTTAGTACGCTAGTAATATGTAATTGAAGAAATTTTCTACATTTGCATTATTAAAAATACATTTAAAACAACATTTAAAAAAAAAAAGAGATATAAATCATTTTTTTCTCTCGGCATCTAATAAAAATATATAAGCCGGAATGTTAAAAAGAAAAGAGAGAAAAAAAAATATATAACAGAATCTATGGGCATCTAATAAAATATATCAGCCCTATATATAAATATATATATATATATTTATATATATGTACGAAACCGTGGTACGTGTACGTACCAGGAATTCGTGTTTGTGCACTAAGAAATTGAGTATTATGTTAATATATGTTTCTGACAAAGGTAACAATTATTCTTTAACAAGTTACCGAATCATATGTAAGTCACAAGTTTTTTTTTTTTTGGTACCATATAATTATTTGCTAGCAATGTACCATATATATGATCTTTATTTTATCATGCATTTTTTTTTTTTTGCTTTGGTAATATCTTTTTCATATGCATTATTGTTATTATTTTTTAATGTGCCTATATGGACATTCGTCCTCGTTTGATTATGGCTAAAGTTAAACAAAGAATAATACATGTCCAGTCACACCTAGTAACCATGTTTTGGCTTGTAGTTAAATTTTTGTGAAAAAATTGAGATAGCTAGCCGAGCTTATGTAATAGTTAAAATAGTTAATATTACATGTTTAAAACACATGACGTTAAATGTCATTTTGGATGAAGGTGCTAGCCGTGGGACTTGCTGTAGTCATTCAAATCATAAACAGGACGTACAATGCAGCCTCAAAAATGTGACATTTTTCTTAACTGTCAACACCATGCATCAACGTGTGAAAGTTTGTGACGTCACCAGATGCAGGTGTCTTCCGAGATTGTGACGAAACTTATATAAACTAAGCATACGATATCTGTGATATCGATAATTTAGTCAGTTCATATCTATACTTCACCAGAATTGATCATCTGACCAACCCAGCTCCCTCCAGTGATGGAGATGTTTAACTCTGTTGTTTTTACTAATAAATACTTTTAAAGCTAATAAGATGTACTCTGTTATCCAGCTATACACATCTGAAACAACACATACTCAATGTGTGCTTATAAAAGTAGCACACTATATATATATATATATATATATATATATATATATATATATATATATATATATATATATATATATATATATATATATATATATATATATATATATATATATATATATATACATATATATATATGTATATATATATATATATATATATATATATATATATATATATATATATATATATATATATATATATATATATATATATATATATATATATATGCGTGTGTGTGTATATATATATATATATATATATATATATATATATATATATATATATATATATATATATATATATATATATATATATATATATATATATATATATATTACATGGTTTTTTACTTTTGCCAATGTTACTGAATGTAATCTTATCATAGAATATTTATATCCAGTTGATGAGGAGATAACGCTAGTTTCAGAAGGTAATTACCGAGCAGAGAGCCATAAGTTTCTTTTTTAGTGACACGGAGAATTATTCTCCAGCCGTATTTCAGGATTACATAAGCCAGTAATGTAATGGATATTGAACCAAGCATCCTATTCCTAAATCAGGCCCATATACCAGATAACCGCCGTTAATGGCTGGAATAAATCTTCCGTTTATCTTATATTCCACACGATAAATCTTACTAAATTGGGTCATGTTTATACAAGATTGATGAGGGACTTTTTAGGTATCTTTTTCGTTTACATAGTTCCTCTTATTGAAACATATATATTGTTCATTTATGAAATGATGATATAAAACATATTAATTTGACAAGTGAAATTGTAGATAATGTTACCGACGAAATAAATGTAAACTTTGCATTTAAAACAAGTTCTACAATGGAAGCGAAGCAAGAAATGTAAAATATCAAGATTTATTGTTGATCAAGTCAGTGATCTAATATATACACATTTCATAAATAAAAATGGTCGCTAAATATTCTCATATCAATATATAACGTTACCAAACAAAAAGAGCCCCTAATGTTAGAGACCTGATACATAGGTAATCTTCTCAAATTAAAGTGATCATTAAGTTTTGTGTATCTAAATTCCTTTTACCGAATTAGCCTATTAATTTTCAATTTGTAGCAATTGTGGTTAGGTGTTATCAGATCATTGTTACCGGGACAAGATCATGACTACGTGCAGATATAAAAAAGTGAATGATGAAGTGATATCCGTAACTGAATTTTATGTATATGAATTTCTTCTTTTGAAATAGAATTTGAACTATTCTGCGTAAATAAAAAATATGCCCGGGCTAATGTAATGACTATAACAAACATAAATATTGATCATTATTGATGAAGCATTGTGATTTTTTGGAAAATTATAGACAAACTTCTTTAGTGTCTAAAACCTTTATCTAACGGGTTTTCTATTTAAAGTTAAATGACGCATTACTAACTTGGAGTCTGATATTTCTTTTTAGATAATAATACTTTTATTTTGATTTAATTTGGTTGGTGTCGTCAGATATATATTATTTTATTAATTTTTTATTATTATTATTATTATTATTATTATTATTATTATTATTATTATTATTATTATTATTATTATTATTATTATTATTATTAGCCAAGCTACAACCCTAATTGGAGAAGCATGATGCTATAAGCAGAAGGGATCAAATTGGGAAAAATAACACAGTGAGGAGAGTAAATAAGGAAATGAATAAATGATGAGGTCAAGTTAACAATAAATTAATCTAAAAACAGAAACAACGTCAAAACAAATATGTCCTATTTAAACTTTTAACAACATCAAAAACTTATATGCCATATATAAACTATAAAGGGACTCATGTCAGCCTGGTCAACATAAAAACATTTGCTCCAACTTTAAACTTTTGAAGTTCTACTGATTCAACTACCCGATTAGGAAGATCATTCCACAACTTGGTAACAGCTGGAATAAAACTTCTAGAATAGTGTGTAGTATTGAGCCTCATGATGGAGAAGGCCTGGCTATTAAAATTAACTCCCTGCCTAGAATGACAAACGGGTTCGAATTTTCCAGGGAGATCTGAATGTAAAGGATGGTCAGAGTTATAAAAAACTTATGCAACATGCATAATGAACTAATTGAACGACGGTGCCAAAGATTAATATCTAGATCAGGAATAAGAAACTTGATAGACCGTAAGTTTCTGTACAACAAATTAAAATGAGAGTCAGCAGCTGAACACCAGAGAGGAGAACAATACTCAAAACAAGGTAGAATGAAAGAATTAAAACACTTCTTCAGAATAGATAGATCACCGAAAATCTTAAAAGACTTTCTCAATAAGCTAATTTTTTATGCAATTGAACAAGACACAGATCTAATGGTTTTCTCAAAAGTAAATTTGCTGTCGAGAATCCCACCTAAAATTTTAAAAGTCATACAAATTTAAAGAAACATTATCAATACTGAGATCCGGATGTTAAGGAGCCATCGTCCTTGACCTACTTACAATCATACTTTGAGTTTTGTTAGGATCTAACTTCATACACCATAATTTGCACCATGCACTAATTTTAGCTAAATTTAAATTAAGGAATTCACCAACCCCAGATCTACATTCAGGGGAAGGAATTGGTGCAAAAAGAGTAGTATCATCTGCATATGTAACAAGCTTGTTTTCTAGGCCAAAACACATGTCTTGTGTATATAGTATGAAAAGTAATTGGCCATGAACACTACCCTGTGGAACACTGGATATCACATTCCTCTACTCACTATGGTGCCCATCAACAACAACCCTATGAGATCTATTACTTAAAAAAACCATAATAATGCTAAGAAACGACCCACCCACTCCCAACTGTTTCAGTTAGAACACAAGGGCCTCATGATTAACACGATCAAAGGCAGCACTAAAATCAAGGCCAATCATACGAACTTCCTGACCACAATCAAGGGATTTCTTTACAGCATAGGAGATTGTAAGAGGGGCATCAAATTCTCCAAGGCCTTTACAAAAACCAAATGAAAAACTAGGGAAGATATGATTACCTTCAGCAAACCTATTAAGACGTTTTGCCAGAAGACGTTCAAAAACTTTAGATAATATGGGAGTTATGGAAATTGGGTGGTAATCAGTGCCACTTGAGCTACCACAAACACTTTTATATATAGGAGTAACATTACCAATTCTCCAACAAATGCTGAAAGCTCCTCTTCTTGCTAACTTGCACAAAATAACAGATAACTTTGGAGCTAAGAAATCTGCTGTGTTTATAAAAAAACAAAGGAAAAATACTATTTGGGTCTACACCTCCATAAGCATCAAGGTCCATCAACAGAACTTTAATTTCACGAGATCGAAAAACTAAATTAGTTAGTTTAGCTTCAGGAAAACATGAATGAGGAAGTTCAAGTTTTTCATTACTCTGTTTACTGTCAAAAACATCATCCAAAAGAGTTGCCTTTTCCTTTGGACATTGAGTGACTGAGCCACCTGGTTTAAGTAAAGGAGGAACTGTTGCATCTACACCAAAGTTTGTAGACTTAAGGGTAGACCACCATTTATGTTCCTGAGTTGTACCAAAAAGGGTTTCTTTTATGGTTAAATTGTACTCCTTTTCAGTTGAAGCATTAACTCTTTGAGCAAAAGCTTGAAGCTGAATATAGTTATTCCAGGTCAAATCTGATCTGTTACCCTTCCAAAGATGATAGGCCTTCTCCTTCTCCAAATAAGCACATCTACAATCATCATTGAACCACGGTTTGTCTTTCACTCGGTACCTTAGCACACGAGAAGGGATACGCCTATCAAATATGTTGACTATATTCTCATTCAAAGGGACAACAAGATCCACACTACGATATAATTGTGACGAATTCCAGCACAAAAGATCATGCAAAATCCCATTCCAGTCTGCTTGGGATTTCATATAAATTTTACAAGAGTATGATGTATCAGGGACAGGCGGCTCAGTCTTCACTACTACTGAAATCAAGGTATGATGAGATGTCCCGACTGGAGAAGCAACCTTTCTAGTTATATCGCCAAGGGAGTCAGTGTATACGAGGTCCAAACAATTACCAGACCTGTGGGTAGCTTCATTTATTATTTGCTCACAGCCTGATTCAGAGGCAAAGTCTAAAGCTCTTCAGCCATGGCGATCGGTAGAAGAGATAAAACTTAACCATTCCCTATGGTGAGCATTAAAATCACCAACAAAGACAAAATAAGCCTTTCTATCATTTTGTATCTTAGCCAAAATAGAAAAAAAAGACAATCGAAAATAGAATCATCCATGTCTGGATTCCGGTTGATTGAACACAAATAAAAGTGTTTATGCATGCCCCAAACTTGTATTACCTGAATCTCATGACATCCACATTGATAGCAGGACTTATGAGAAGCAGGGTACTCGGTCCTAATATACACAGTCATTCCCCTGGCTCCAGGGATGGTATCACGTTTCAACATTATTGGCTTCTTAAAACCAGTTATAAGAAGCTCAGATGAGTGTCTCATATTAGAAACCAGAGTTTCTGAGCACAAAAGAATATCATACTATGTGGACGCAACTGCAAGGTCTTGAGTATTTGCATGAAAACCACGAATATTGCAATACAGAAGACGACATTAACGAAATCTACGACGTATATGCATGGAACGATGAGCGCAATCTGCAGTATGAGCATTTGTTTTAAAACTGACTTGTTTTACATAAAACTATTGCTTTTATACGATATCATTATCACCTAAAATCATGATGTTCATCATCAAAATCACCATCATAAGTTGTTGTCCTCACTCTATCATAATGTAAACTAACTGGTGCTTCTTTTTTATATAGATTAAAATCTCTACTTACTATGACTTTACCTAGTTACTGATTTTTAGTTGGGCTTGATTTATATTGTTTAATGTACTACACATCTTTCGTAAAATCTTTTGAATTCAGTTCCTTTTATCTTCACTTGCCAATGTCTACGCCAGTCATTAAATTGATTTCAGATCTTATCGTCAGCAACATTAGAATATCACATGTGAGATCAGTTCATGATGAAAAACATATTGTCTTGGGAAACATTTTTCATAAAGGAAGTTGCTTAATCGAAATAGTAAGTATTTGACGCATTAGGTCAGGATCATAATGGTTAAAAACTAGGTAGTCTAATTGGGAATGTTAACGTCCTCTTCAAATAAAACTATAACTATTGAATTGCTGGTGTTTAAGCTTATAATATAATGAGAGGTAATGTGGAGGATCAGCTGTAAAAACATTCTGGATGCAAACAATGTAGGTTTCATTAGACTTAGTATTCAGAATCAGTCATAATTTTCATTGTAGCACGAAATAGTAGGCCTACGTTACATGGTTCAATAATATTATTTAGAGGTTCTTCAAAACACTAGATGAAGCATATGTGTGACATCTTTGTAATTGGTAGACCAAAATAAGAAAAAAATAGAAACACAGACGTAAAATATGCCATTTACACCAATACAAAAAAAAAAAAAAAAAAAAATAGGATATCATGATCAAATTATTTACTAGAAATTAGGTAATGAATATTGATGCAATATGAGTGAAGCATTTCTCTCCAAAAACAGTCAGCGTCAATGACCTTAGATCTTAGGATACTAGAAAACTCTAATAATAATAATAATAATAATAATAATAATAATAATAATAATAATAATAATAATAATAATAATAATAATAATAATAATAATAATAATAATAATAATAATAATAATTTCCAAAGAACATAATTACATAACAGAAATGGAGACTAATTTCAATCAATCAAAAGATACAGTTACATCAAGCAGCAGCTACTGTACGTAAAAATAATTACATACATATCAGTAATTATTTTGTTCTAAAAAAAATAAAACAAAAAATAAAACAGGACGTACAATCCCATTGTGCACACAAACACAAAATATCCTGTTTCATGATGACCCACCATTCCCACTTTTGATCCAAGGTTGAATGCAAATTTGTCCTTATCTCAGAATATCACCATGCAATCATTGTTTGTTGTTGGATAATTGATTGAATATAATAACTCTTTTACAGTTTGGTATTCAGAAATATTAAGGCCAAAAAGTGGAGATACTTATGTATGAAATGTAAGATAGATGGAAAATCAACTACAAGTAGTAATCAGCAGAATAGTTCACCTTGTATCTAAATCAGCCTTGGCATAATATTTTTTTTTTTTTTTTTAACATTAAAGTCAGAGTGCCAGAGATAATAAAATAACACGGTCTAAGACTAGTAAGTATAACTCTTGAGGATTGCTTAATCATTTTGTAAAGATTTAAGATACATTATCTTCGTTTTATTTTCCTATGGTTGATATAGAGATCTTAGTCATAGTATTGAAAGATGCGTACCACCGAAAACTACTACCAAGCTTAATAGTAAATATTGTTGAATATTTCAAAAAGAGAGCAAGTGATTACTTTCATGACGCGATGGTGTGAACGCACAGTCCTAAGACGCGTGAAACATCTCCCCCATATATCTTATATATAAAAGACGTAACATAATCAAAGTAAGAAAATCCCTTATATGTATTCCTGATTTTCCATAATGTAAGGCAGCTTTTTGTAAAGGAACAAAAAAGCAGAAAATTATAACGTTTGCTTTAAATACTAAGTGAATATGTACGTCAATAGAACACTGGTTAAACATTATTTGACAATGAATATGCATAATTGAAAAGAATCTATAGGTTTTGGTTTTAATTTAAAAAAAAAATAGTTAATACGATTATTTTTATATAGGTAATGAATCAATACTCATGAAAAAAAAAAGCCTCTCCCACAAATCAAAACTGAACCCCATTTCTCCACATTACATCCTCTCAGCTGGACTAATTTCTGCATACAAGTTAGTATTTAAAAAACTAATATTTTTGGAAATACTAGTAAAGTTATACCGAAATAAGGGGAAGTAACACTTTTACATCATGACTTTTAAAATTTTGTAGGAGAAGGTTGATTCCTATTTTTCAGGGGGGGGGGGGGGACTGAAAAATATTTAAGCAAATAGGAAAACGTTTAAAAATATGACCAGGGCACGATTCACATGAAAATAATACAAGATAGGACGAGCTGGCGATAACCAAACATGAGGAAAGTCTAAAGCTGCTTCATGAAGGCCTGCATAGGAACAATAGATATTAAGGTTTGTCAAATATTATATTTACTCTTGCGATGCCATTACCCTCATTCTCTTATAAATGAAGAAAAAAAACCTTTCTATAGCTAAATGATTTATTGAAAAAATAAATGGAAATAAAACTAAACAGAAACCTTACTCCCCGAAGGAAAAGGAATCGAAAAATTATAAGAGGTAATAAAATAAAATTTAACTCTATATCTACTGGCAAGAAGATTCCATCTTGAAAACGGGATAGCTCAACTCTCTTCCTCCCTTAATTACTAGCTGTGTGTGGTGGGGAAAGAGAGATCCAGATGGGGCTTGAAAAAACTCCAAACCTCCTTCCCCCAACGACTCCCTGCAGACGGTGCAGTAAATAATTAGGGTGATGGAACCACGGAGAAAAGGGTTCCTGAACACAAAACTCGGTCATAAACAGTTACTTGATTATTCTTTTAATCTTTATTCATAATAAAGGATATAGGCGTCAGTGACCCTTGATGTCAGGATGCCAGAAAACTTCAAATTATTTATCCATTAAACTCCATCTGAAGTTGAGGCAAATGACTTGTGACTGACTGCTTCCTAAGATGGAATCTGTCAAGTCTGGCGTAAAGGTGTTTATGATGCCGTTGTCGCACAGGTTCTATTGGTAAAGTGCTCGAAGAATTAATGACATTTTGCTTTTTCTTTTCCTCTAGACGAAAATTAATAACATTCACCAAAACGGTCTCGAAACTTACCAAAAGTAAACAAACATTGGGAGAGGGGAAGCTAAACCCAACGTATTTTTTTAAGAGATGCAAGAGATGATGAAATCTAACACACCTGTAACGAAGAGGCTGTAAGATGGAGTTGAAGGAAACATACCTATGAAATATATTGCACCCCTAACTTCTTCAGAAGTAAATTGAATTCATTGAGGTGGATAAGATTGGTGAATATCTTAGAAGCAAAAAAATTCAACGCAAAAGAGATTCTCAGAGACGGATAATTAATTCTTATCCTAAATAAGAACTGTAGATAAGTAACAATGAAAAGTTAAACTCAAATAAACTATGTAAAAAGACTTACTGTATGTCAATTTGTTTAACAAAATTTCATTTTTAACAAACATGAACATATACTATTGTAATCTTAGGTAAAGATAGACTCGAGCTTCAAAAGCAGCAAGCCTGGTATGGAAAAAAAATACTGAAATAAACAATAAAATGAAAACCGTAGTATAACATCTTCATCTCCTTCTACGCCCATTGATGTAAAAGGGCCTTTGCTTTTATTATACCAGTTGCCTCTACCTTGAGCTTTTAAGTCAATACTTCTCCATTCGCCATCGACTTGACGTTTCATAGTCCTCAGTCATGTAGCCCTGGGTTTTCTAACTCTTCTAGTGCCTAGTATAGCCCAGTTAAACGTTTGGTAAACTAAGCTCTCTTGCGGAGTGCGAAGAGCATGCCCAAACTATCTCCATCTCCCCATCACCCTGATCCCATCCACATATGGCACTCAAGAAATATCTTTTATAGTTTAATTTCTGATCCTGTGCTGCCATTTAACTCCAAATATACTTTTGCAGGTTTTGTTCTTAAACCTACACAATCTTTAGGATATTCTTTAATTGCCGTACCATGACTCATGTCCATAATGCAACACCAATCTCACTGAACTAATATATAGCCTGATACTATATGTAATTTCAGGCGATTAAATTACAAAACATTACTCAACGTAGCAATTGACTGATTTTCTTTTTTACAGTTCTTCATTAAACTCCGGGTTTGAAGACTCTGTATTGGAGAACTTAATTCATAAATATCCATATGATTCTCTCTCTCTCTCTCTCTCTCTCTCTCTCTCTCTCTCTCTCTTTCTCTCCCTCTCTCTCTCTCTCTCTCTCTCTCTCTCTCTCTCTCTCTCTCCTTTCAATTATATTTTGTCTTTATTTCCTTTTACGTTTCACCATCATTGTCTTTCTTCTATTTATCTTGTATACAACCTCCTGCAATATTTTATGCAATCTGGTAAGGAACCAGTGCAAATCCTGTGGTATTCTACTAATAAGGACAGAATCATTGGCATACTCTAGGTCAGCTAATTTCCTATTACCAATCCAGCCCAATTCTTCTCCACCCTCCCCTCCCCAACTGTTTTACGCAGTACAAAATATAAATGAGGAGGATATATAACAAAGGTGACAACACAGTCCCTCAGAGTACGCCGTAGTTCACTAAAAATTCATGTGATTGGACTCCCCTAACATTAAATTTGCACTAACTATGCTCATGAAAAGAATTAATAAAAAAAAAAAAAATATTTAAGAGAAACTCCATAACAACGCAAGACTCCACAAAATTGGCCACTGCACACTATCAAAAGACTTTTCTTTGTTATCACTTCCTCCTACTTTGCGTTATTAAAGTATTTTCATTATTTTATTTAGTCAAAATAATAATCATTAAGATTTGGATTTCCATTCATAGCTAATTTATGCCTGAATTTGAGATGTTAGAAATAGTTTATAGTATGTGTTAATTGTTGTTTTTATTTGTTGTTTGCAATTTTGATCATCTGTTTCTTGTTTTCCTTACTTTTGTCAGGATTGTTCAAGACTGATTTGTGGATACTTGGGAGACAAGATAAGGGACGTCATGCCACAAACGTTTTCCATCTTGGATGTTTTAACTGGTCCTTCCGTGAAGATAGACATCTCCTTGATTACTAACATTACCTCTTTAATTTTATAACCTCCGAGGAAATATATCTGAACTCGTGGATCTTCAAAACCTTTAATCTGCTGGATTACCGAGATTCTTACAACCAAGAATAACTGTATTGCCTGGCCCTGGATACTATATGTCGTCAATACCTATGACATCGGACGGATACTCCAACCAAACTTCGTGAAGACCCAGCTTAGGAATTAAGATTAACAATTAACAGAGATTAATTAGATAACCAAACTTGGACCTTTAGAAATTTCAGTCAGTCATATCTTTTCTTTTGTCAATAGGAATCTGTTGATTTTTTTTTTTTATTATTGGAAAGGTTTTTGGTGAAATTTAAATATCAATAATTGCATATATAATTCTGTAGATGATATTCACTTTCATTAAAACGTTTAATATTCTATGGATTGTAAATAAATAATCAAATTATGAACTGTTTGTTTTCTCGTCTTTAGCAATCAACCCCATGACATTTGCGATCAGACCCGGGGAGTTATCATTGTTGTTTGTTCTCAATGACGAGTAGTCAGTTTGATATCAAGTCCGAATACGAACTTTTAAAAAATCTGACATAGGTGTGAATTAAATTGGGATATAAACGTA
>NW_027169837.1:22500-25000 GCF_036898095.1 Palaemon carinicauda | reverse complement strand
TATTTACTCAGGATCTCATGTATTCTGATTTTAATATATTTGTTTGTTTCATCATTAAAATAAGGTAATTTTATGAAGAGTTCAACTTTTTTTGGACCAAATTTCTTTGGTTTAGGACAAAATATACTGTTAAGGAAAGTTCTGAGTTTATAATAGAATATTTTGGATGGGAAACCATTGTTGGAAAAGAATTTCTCCAGGAAACATATTTCCTTATGAAAATTTTCAAAAGATGACGTTAATCTTAACGCTCGGTAAAACATTGTGCTAAATGTGTTTAACTTGAAATTGGCATAGCATCTACTCAAAAAATTAACTCCGAGTCCTGTGTGAGAAGGTTTTCTGTAAATGTTGGTGTCTATACCATTATTTGATTTTTTTATTAAAATATCTAAAAAGGGGATTTGATTATCCTGTTCTTTTTCTATCGTAAATTTGATTTTTGGATGTTGTGAATTCATGTAATTTAAAAAGTTTTCCGCATCTTCCTTCTTTTTTAATATAATAAATGTATCATCTACGTATCTTCTGTAGTAAAATGGCTTAAAATTTGATGGACAATTATTTAACCATTTTTCTTCATGATAACAAAGAAAAATATTTGCTAGAGTGGCAGATAATTTTTCAAATGTGGTGACCTTATAACAGACTTAAAAACATTAATGTCTAACACCCTTAAATTTTTCAAACAATCTGAGAAGGTAAGCTTTGATATAATAACAGAGTCGGATCTCAAAATTCTGAAAAACTTGAAAAAGGATAAAAACATAATAATATGTAAACCGGACAAAGGAAGAGGCGTGGTCATTATGAACAAACAAGACTACCTTACGAAAATGGACTCCATTCTCAATGACCCTTTCACATTTGAAAAATTAACATATCAAGACCCTTTTAAAAATACCCTTTTGTTAGAAGACCGATTAAATAGATTTTTAAAGAAATTATTAAACCAGAAAAACATTAATGAAATAGAGTACAAAACATTATATAGCAGCGGATCTAATCCAGGAATTATGTATGGCCTTCCAAAAATACATAAGCAAATATACCACTAAGGCCAGTATTGTCATCTTTTAAAACTCACAATTATGAATTAGCAAAATTCATAATTCCCGGAATAAACAAATATGCTAAAAATGAATACTCCCTGGAAAACACATATGAATTTTTTAATGACATTAAAGATACCCCAATAGATGAAGAAAACTATATTGTAAGTCTAGATATAACGTCCCTATATACGAATGTACCGGTTCAGGAAACTATTATTATAATTACAAATCTCATATATGATAATAACGACAACTTCAGAGGTTTGAATGAAAATGATTTCAGAAAGCTTTTAGATTTAACCGTTAATAACACCTACTTTGTATTTAATGGAAATTACTACAAACAAAAAGAGGGTTTAGCAATGGGTTCACCTTTATCTGCCACTCTAGCAAATATTTTTCTTTGTTATCATGAAGAAAAATGGTTAAATAATTGTCCATCAAATTTTAAGCCATTTTACTACAGAAGATACGTAGATGATACATTTACTATATTAAAAAAGAAGGAAGATGCGGAAAACTTTTTAAATTACATGAATTCACAACATCCAAAAATCAAATTTACGATAGAAAAAGAACAGGATAATCAA
Organism: Palaemon carinicauda; assembly: GCF_036898095.1. Lineage (NCBI taxonomy): Eukaryota > Metazoa > Arthropoda > Malacostraca > Decapoda > Palaemonidae > Palaemon > Palaemon carinicauda. The sequence goes on along the minus strand of NW_027169837.1, from coordinate 23,355 downwards.
ATCCCCTTTTTAGATATTTTAATAAAAAAATCAAATAACGGTATAGACACCAACATTTACAGAAAACCTTCTCACACAGGACTCGGAGTTAATTTTTTGAGTAGATGCTATGCCAATTTCAAGTTAAACACATTTAGCACAATGTTTTACCGAGCGTTTAGATTAACGTCATCTTTTGAAAATTTTCATAAGGAAATATGTTTCCTGGAGAAATTCTTTTCCAACAATGGTTTCCCATCCAAAATATTCTATTATAAACTCAGAACTTTCCTTAACAGTATATTTTGTCCTAAACCAAAGAAATTTGGTCCAAAAAAAGTTGAACTCTTCATAAAATTACCTTATTTTAATGATGAAACAAACAAATATATTAAAATCAGAATACATGAGATCCTGAGTAAATACCTACCACAAATTAAACCGAATTTAATATTCTATAATTACTCCAAAATAAAAAGTTTTGTTAACCATAAAAGAAAAGCTGCAAAAGACCTTTGAATCAATGGTGGTTTACCTGTTTAACTGTCCAAATTGCCAATTAGCTTACATTGGCTCCACGAAAAAATGCATTTTTTCTCGCTACGAAGATCACAAGGGAATTAGCAGCCGAACTGGCAGAGCCTTGTCCAAACCTTTACAGTCCAGCATACGAGACCATTGCCAAATGGATTGTAAGTGTTCATTCTCTTTGGACAACTTTTCAATAATATACAGAGGCTCATATGAAAATGAAATAAGAATAGCAGAGTCAATTTTTATAAAATCTAAAAAGCCACAACTTAATCAAGAAATTTCTAGCTTTCCTTTGAAGATTGCCTAATTATGCCTTTTCCCATTCTAACTTAGAATTTATTT
>NW_027169837.1:15000-17500 GCF_036898095.1 Palaemon carinicauda | reverse complement strand
CAAAAGATGACGTTAATCTTAACGCTCGGTAAAACATTGTGCTAAATGTGTTTAACTTGAAATTGGCATAGCATCTACTCAAAAAATTAACTCCGAGTCCTGTGTGAGAAGGTTTTCTGTAAATGTTGGTGTCTATACCATTATTTGATTTTTTTATTAAAATATCTAAAAAGGGGATTTGATTATCCTGTTCTTTTTCTATCGTAAATTTGATTTTTGGATGTTGTGAATTCATGTAATTTAAAAAGTTTTCCGCATCTTCCTTCTTTTTTAATATAATAAATGTATCATCTACGTATCTTCTGTAGTAAAATGGCTTAAAATTTGATGGACAATTATTTAACCATTTTTCTTCATGATAACAAAGAAAAATATTTGCTAGAGTGGCAGATAATTTTTCAAATGTGGTGACCTTATAACAGACTTAAAAACATTAATGTCTAACACCCTTAAATTTTTCAAACAATCTGAGAAGGTAAGCTTTGATATAATAACAGAGTCGGATCTCAAAATTCTGAAAAACTTGAAAAAGGATAAAAACATAATAATATGTAAACCGGACAAAGGAAGAGGCGTGGTCATTATGAACAAACAAGACTACCTTACGAAAATGGACTCCATTCTCAATGACCCTTTCACATTTGAAAAATTAACATATCAAGACCCTTTTAAAAATACCCTTTTGTTAGAAGACCGATTAAATAGATTTTTAAAGAAATTATTAAACCAGAAAAACATTAATGAAATAGAGTACAAAACATTATATAGCAGCGGATCTAATCCAGGAATTATGTATGGCCTTCCAAAAATACATAAGCAAATATACCACTAAGGCCAGTATTGTCATCTTTTAAAACTCACAATTATGAATTAGCAAAATTCATAATTCCCGGAATAAACAAATATGCTAAAAATGAATACTCCCTGGAAAACACATATGAATTTTTTAATGACATTAAAGATACCCCAATAGATGAAGAAAACTATATTGTAAGTCTAGATATAACGTCCCTATATACGAATGTACCGGTTCAGGAAACTATTATTATAATTACAAATCTCATATATGATAATAACGACAACTTCAGAGGTTTGAATGAAAATGATTTCAGAAAGCTTTTAGATTTAACCGTTAATAACACCTACTTTGTATTTAATGGAAATTACTACAAACAAAAAGAGGGTTTAGCAATGGGTTCACCTTTATCTGCCACTCTAGCAAATATTTTTCTTTGTTATCATGAAGAAAAATGGTTAAATAATTGTCCATCAAATTTTAAGCCATTTTACTACAGAAGATACGTAGATGATACATTTACTATATTAAAAAAGAAGGAAGATGCGGAAAACTTTTTAAATTACATGAATTCACAACATCCAAAAATCAAATTTACGATAGAAAAAGAACAGGATAATCAAATCCCCTTTTTAGATATTTTAATAAAAAAATCAAATAACGGTATAGACACCAACATTTACAGAAAACCTTCTCACACAGGACTCGGAGTTAATTTTTTGAGTAGATGCTATGCCAATTTCAAGTTAAACACATTTAGCACAATGTTTTACCGAGCGTTTAGATTAACGTCATCTTTTGAAAATTTTCATAAGGAAATATGTTTCCTGGAGAAATTCTTTTCCAACAATGGTTTCCCATCCAAAATATTCTATTATAAACTCAGAACTTTCCTTAACAGTATATTTTGTCCTAAACCAAAGAAATTTGGTCCAAAAAAAGTTGAACTCTTCATAAAATTACCTTATTTTAATGATGAAACAAACAAATATATTAAAATCAGAATACATGAGATCCTGAGTAAATACCTACCACAAATTAAACCGAATTTAATATTCTATAATTACTCCAAAATAAAAAGTTTTGTTAACCATAAAAGAAAAGCTGCAAAAGACCTTTGAATCAATGGTGGTTTACCTGTTTAACTGTCCAAATTGCCAATTAGCTTACATTGGCTCCACGAAAAAATGCATTTTTTCTCGCTACCAAGATCACAAGGGAATTAGCAGCCGAACTGGCAGAGCCTTGTCCAAACCTTTACAGTCCAGCATACGAGACCATTGCCAAATGGATTGTAAGTGTTCATTCTCTTTGGACAACTTTTCAATAATATACAGAGGCTCATATGAAAATGAAATAAGAATAGCAGAGTCAATTTTTATAAAATCTAAAAAGCCACAACTTAATCAAGAAATTTCTAGCTTTCCTTTGAAGATTGCCTAATTATGCCTTTTCCCATTCTAACTTAGAATTTATTTGTTTGTTTACAATATTTATGTACAGCTTGCTCTTTATTGTTTTACTTTCTTTTACCCAGGAACATGATTATGAACACAGAGATGTTTGAAACGTTGTGATTTGTTGGTGACGGAAATAAATTTAAGAATGTTTGGCGTTGTCGTAATTCTCCAGTTCCTTAATAATAATAATAATAATAATAATAATAATATTTTTTATATTAAAAATATTATTAGTATTAATAAT
>NW_027169835.1:0-33090 GCF_036898095.1 Palaemon carinicauda | reverse complement strand
CCATAGTCTCTGTACCACGGTCTTCCACTGTCTTGGGTTAGAGTTCTCTTGCTTGAGGGTACACTCGGGTACACGATTCTTTTATTTTCCTCTTCCTCTAGCTTTGTTAAAAGTTTTTATAGTTTGTATAGGGAATATTTATTTTAATGTTACTGTTCTTAAAATATTTATTTTCCTTGTTTTCTTCTCACTGGACATTTTCCCTTTGGAGCCCCTTGGGCTTATAACATCCTGCTTTTTTTACTAGGGTTGTAGCTTAGCAAATAATAATAATAATAATAGTAATGATTGGAAACGTCCCTGCTAATCGATCTACCGGACTGGAGTTCGAACCCCCCCGTAACCTTGATAGGTTCTTGTAATGTCTGCAACATTGTGAGCTCAGGATGGGTGGTTTAGGTGAGTCATCAGGAGCCATTGCCAAGCCCTCCCTGGTCCTAGCTTGGGTGGAGAGGGGCTTGGCTTAGGCGCTGATCGTGGTATGCAACACACATATACATACATACATACATACATACATACATACATACATACATACTTATCTACAACAGAATATCCAGTGTCCACAAAACAAGTCTAAAAGGCCATAATTTATGAAGAGACTTTTCGAACAGATATGTTCTCCTGGAATCCTTATATTCATGTCTGGAGTTTGACCAGATTTCCTCACCACCCAGGCCAGTGCGGATTGGAGATGATGGGATAGTTTTATCTGATCGCTCAGAGCAAACCAGCCTAGTATGGGTGTTCCTGTCGTGTACAGCTTTGCTGATCATGTATATATACATATATATATATATATATATATATGTGTGTGTATATATATATATATATATATATGTGTGTTTGTGTGTATATTATCTGTATGTATACATATACATATTTATACATACAATATATATATATATATATGAGTGCGTGTGTGCGTTCCTGATGTAGTAAGTTCGTCATTCGTTCAAATTATGTATTTCTTATGTATATTTAAGTCGCCCAGCGGGGAGGGGAGGGGAGGGGGGAGCCGCCCAGCGGCACTGGGAGGGGAGGTTGGGGAGCTGCCAGGCTCCAGGGTAGGGGAGGGGGGAGCCGCCCAGCGGGAGGGGAGCGGGGGGAACCGCCCAGCGGCAGCGGGAGGGGAGGGGGGAATCGCAGCAGGAGGGGAGGGGGGGGAGCCACCCAACGGGAAGGGAGGGGGACGGGGGAGCCGCCAGTGGAGGGGAGGGGGGGAGCCGACCAGTGGGAGGGGAGGGAAGGGCGGAGCCCCCCAACGCCAGGGGGAGAGGAGGGGGGGAGCCGCCCAGTGGAAGGGGAGAGGAGGGGGGTACCCGCCCAGCGCCAGGGGGAGGGGAGGGGGGGTGCCGCCAAGCGCCAGGGGGAGGGGAGGGGGGTGCTGCCGCCCAGCGCCAGGGGTAGGGGAGGGGGGAGGAGCTGCCCAGCGCCAGGAGGAGGGGAGGGGGGAGGAGCTGCCCAGCGCCAAGGGGAGGGGAGGGGGGAGCCGCCCAGCGCCAGGGGGAGGGGAGGGGGGAGCCGCCCAGCGCCACGGGGAGGAAAGGGGGAGCTGCCCAGCGCCAGGGGGAGGGGAGGGGAGGGGAAGAGCCGCCCAGTGCGAGGGAAGGGGAGGGGGGGAGCCGGGCCAGCGCCAGGGGGAGGGGAGGGGGGAGCCGGCCAGTGGAATGGGAGGGAAGGGGGTGAGCCGCCCAACGCCAGGGGGAGGGAGGGGGGAGCTGCCCAACGCCAGGGGAAGGGGAGGGGGGGAGCCGCCCAGTGGAAGGGGAGGGGGGAGGGGAGGGGAGGATGGAGCCCCTCAACACTAGGGGGAGGGGGAGGGGGTTGCCCCACAGCCCCAGGGGGAGGGGAGGGGGGGAGCCACTCAGTGCCAGGGGGAGGGAAGGGGGGAGCCACCAGCGCCAGGGGGAGGGGAGGGGGGAGCCGTCCAGCCTCAGGGAGAGGGGAGGGCGGAGCCATCCAGCGCCAGGTGGAGGGAAGGGTGGAGCCCCTCAGCGCTAGGGGGAAGGGAGGGGAGGTACCCACAGCCACAGGGGGAGGGGAGAGGGGGCCGCCCAGTGCCAGGGGGAGGGAAGGGGGGGAGCCACCAGCGCCAGGGGGAGGGGAGGGGGGAGCCGTCCAGCCTCAGGGAGAGGGGAGGGCGGAGCCATCAGCGCCAGGTGGAGGAAGGGTGGAGCCCCTCAGCGCTAGGGGGAAGGGAGGGGAGGTACCCCACAGCCACAGGGGGAGGGAGAGGGGGCCGTCCAGCGCCAGGGGGAGGGGGAGGGCGGAGCCATCCAGCGCCAGGTGGAGGGGAGGGGGAGGCCGCCCAGCAGGAGGGGAGGGGAGGAGGGAGCCGCTCAGCGCCAGGGGGAGGGGAGGGGGGAGCCGCCCAGTGGGAGGGGAGGGGAGGGGGGGAGCCGCCTAGCGCCAGTGGGAGGGGAGGGGGGGGAGCGCCCGGCGCCAGCGGGAGTGGAGGGGGGGGAGCCGCCCAGCGCCAGCGGGAGCTGGGGGAGCTCTTTCCTTCCACCGGGAAGGGGAAAGCCCCGCCAGGCGAACGATATAGAGTTCCTCTATCAGGCTTAGTTTTAAGAAAAAAAAATGACAAGTCTTCATAAGATAATGCGGTTTCCGGAGCTCCGAAGAGAGAGAGAGAGAGAGAGAGAGAGATGAGAGAGAGAGAGAGAGAGAGAAGCCAGTAGAATTCAAGAAATTCTTCTTTTGGCTTCAAGTGAAGTCTAAATGTCTTCAGGTATGAAGGAGAGAGAGAGAGAGAGAAGCTAGTAGAATTCAACAAATTCTTCTTTTGGCTTCAAGTGAAGTCTAAATGTCTTCAGGTATGAAGAGAGAGAGAGAGAGAGAGAGAGAGATGAGAGAGAGAGAGAGATACAGAAAGGAATTAAGAAAAAAAAAATAACGAAAGGAAAGATCTATTCATAGTTTTCTTTTCTGTGCGAATCGTAACATATATCAGCTAAGACGCTTCCGAGGCAAATCTCACCCTCTGAAGACGTTCTGGAATCATTTTTGTTTCATTTTCGTTCATTCCCAGAATGTAATGTTTGCCTTCCGTATGGATTTCCTTTGTATTCGTGTTAACAATTATGGAAATAATTGGAAGAATAAGGAATCTCAAATCTCTCTCTCTGTCTCTCTCTCTCTCTCTCTCTCTCTCTCTCTCTCTCTCTCGTAGGAATCTTCAAAGTGTTTCCGGAGGAAAATAGGAGAAATTTTACGCCTGTAGACGATTTTTTTTCCGAGGTTTTCATTCCTTAATTCTTCGTTCATTTTCACTTCAATTATGGAAAACTCTATCATATTCTAATGGACGGTGTAATAGAGAGAGAGAGAGAGAGGGAGAGAGAGAGAGAGAGAGAGGAGAGAGAGAGAGAGAGGGCAAGTGACGTCACAGTATTGGTGTTTGACACCTTGAGCTGTGCGTTGGCTGAACTGTTATGACTGACCGTGGGTCCATTCAAGTGGTGGTAGGCATAGGGAAAACTCTATCATTGCATTGAAGTGATTTATTCCAAGAATAGCTGCAATATGATTAAAGGTCTTTTTAATGTTTATTTATTTGTACAAATAATGAAAATTCAGGTACACAATTAAAGAGTCCAGGCTTGAGCTGCATTAGATTACTTTTATTTCATCTATGTTGTAATTGAGTCGTTCGTTAACTTAGACTAAGGATACTGTTATCTTGCAAATATATTATACAGACGAAGGTTTTGCAAGTAACGTTGTAATACAGGACCTTCCAAGCAATAGGCGCAGGCAAGGATTTTATCTGCGAATCATATCATAATCAAGATTCCATTTTTGTTTGCTTTTGTTTGTTTTTAGAAATTTTATCATTATTTTAGTAACTGTTAATAACATTTAAAAGAAATATATTGTTTAGTTCACCATAGCAGGGTTTTGTTGTACATAAGGCCAGATGAGGTAGCTGCCCTCATTAACCGAGAACTATTTACCCCCCCCCCCCCTCCCACCCCATCACCTAATGGTTTTGATATTCATATACAAGTAAGACGCATTCCTTCAATCAGCCTAGAGCACAGAGTACAGTATGCTTCATCCCTCAACATCTCATCGCTTCAGACGGATTCTGTACAGCTTCCGTTCAGTAAAAGTCACGATTAATTACTACATTTACGATTCTGCACTAAATGAAATACTGTTAATTTTCTATGCTTGAAAGTTTTGACTCGAACAAAAATATGAACTGCTTGAAAATGATATCCAAATTTCTAGGTAATATGAACTATTATTTAGATGCTAGTTTCAAAAACAGTAAATTTTTACGACTGGACAGATGTGAGATATTTTGCCAGAAATCATATTATTATTATTATTATTATTATTATTATATTATTATTATATTATTATTATTATTATTATTATTATTATTATTAGCGTTATTATTATTTTTTATTTATTATTATTAATCATTATTATTATTATTTATTATTTTCATTTATTGTTATTATTATTATTATTATTATATTATCATTATTTATTATTTTTTATCATAATTTTCATTATTATTTATTAGCAATATTATTTTTTAATATTATTATTTATTATTTATATTATTCTTTATATATTATTATTTATAATTATTTATTATTATTTATTAATTATTATTTATTATTATTTATTATTATCTATTATACATTATTATTTTTTATTATTATTGTTTATTATTATTTATATTAGTTTACTATTTTTATTATAATCATTGGATATTATTTATTATTGTTTTTAATTATTTATTATTTTTTTGTTATTATTTATTATTATTGTTTATTACTATATATCTATTATTATTTTTATTTAGTATTATTATCATTTATTACATTTATTTTTATTTAATAGTATTATTTATTATTTATTTTTATCATTAATTATTTATTATTATTGTTTATTATTTTATTATTAATATTTATTATTTTTCATGATTATTAATTATTTATTAAATATTATTATTATTTATTTATTATGTATTAAAGTTATTGTTTATTATTTATTTTTTTATAATTGTTTATTTATTTCTTATTATATAATTTTTATTATCATTATTTATTATCATTTATTATTACTATTCTTTAATAATTATTTATTTTTTATTATTTAATTATTATTAATAATTATTTATTATTATTATTTACTATCATTTATTATTTATTTATTATCATTATTTCTTGTTATTATTTATTATTTATTATTATATTTATTTATTACTTATTATTTATTATTATTACTTATATTTATTATTCATTATTATTATTTTTTTATTATTTATTATTTGTTATTATTCAGTATTTATTTTTATTTGCTTCAATACAAACGTAATTGGAGAGAGGAGGATGCTCTGAGCACAAAGGTTGCAGTAGGGAAAAATATCCCACTTGAAGATAGAGAATAAGAAAATAATAAAATACAGGAGAAGTAATGAATAATTGAAATAAAATATTTAAGAACAGTATCAACATTAGAATCCTTTTATAGATAAACCATGAGAGACCATTATGTCAGCCTGTTCAACATAAAAAACATTCGCTGCAAGTTTGAACTTCTGAAGTTCCACCGATTCAACTTCTGGATAACATTCCACAATCGGTTACAGCTGGAATAAAATTTCTAGAAAACTGCTTTAATAAATATATTTTCATTATTTCCTTTAAATGAATATTGAAAATAATACCTTATGAATGCTATTCGTAGATATCTATAAAATCTTATGATACATTTTTTATATTGGGAATATATTACATAAAATATTCCTATCTGAAGAACCATAATCAAGATATTGGTCACATCCTTTACTGACGTGGTTTGCTGTCAGCATTAGGTGTTCTTTGACCACTTAATATCTTTGAAAGTACTAGCTCTTACCGAGAGCTAGTGCTTAATATGGTTACGGTACAATTAAAAAAGGAAAACTTATAAATTAGTGGCAATATATTTCAATCGGCATTGCTAAATATAGGGATTATCCCCACTTGTTGCAAGTCTAAACTGAGGCCCATTGTTTCTGCTTGTTTTGTAACCATTCTAAACTAATAATGGTCAGATCAAATCCTGAATCCTGTGTTCCTGTGTGGTTGTGAGACATGGGTCCTGACAGAAAAATTAAAGTCTAAAATTCAGACTACCGTAATGCGTAGCCTACGTCTAATCTTTAGAGTAAGAAGGAGAGATAGGCTCTGAAATACCACCATAAGAGAACCCTTGGAGTAGAACAGGTAATTTTACAAATGGGGAGGTGCCAGTTGAGATTGTTGGGCCACATATATCGAATGCCTGAATATAATCGGGATGTACAAGGAATTGTGGAATGGATTCTTGAAGGTAAAAAACGACTGGGAAGATTGAGGTGGAAGGATGGCACCAATAAGACTTGAAAGATTCCACTTGGAATGCAATGAAGCTATGTATGTAATATGTCAGGCGCTTATGGAATGGGGGCGTACAATTACGGAATTTGTCAATTGACAGACCAGGATCCGACGGGATTTTGGGTGAACTTATCCTTTTAATTTCGGTCTCATGTTCTGGTGAAACATTTAAGGTCTGTTTTAAGTACGTTTATTCATTAATAATCTATAGAGGCTCGTCCGTAACCCTTGATTTATTTTTCTCTCTTCATATTGATACAACATTATTTGGTTAAATTCATATTCATATTCTTTTTCTGTCCCTTTGACATCTGTCATTATCTGCAAATTTTAAGTGGTTAAGGTATATATATATATATATATATATATATATAAATATATATATATATATATATAATATATATGTGTGTGTGTGTGTATATATGTATGTATGTAAATATGTATGTGTGTATGTTTGTATATGTATGTATATGTATGAATGTATATATGTAAATATATTTAAGTATATATATGTATGTATGTATATGAATGCATGTATGTATGTATATATATGTATGCCTGTATGTATATACATATGTTCATATGTATGTACGTATATATGTATATGTATGTATGCATGTGTTTATATGTATGTATGTATGTCTGTATATTTATAAGTATGTATATATATGTATGTATGTGTATACATGTATTATTATGATTTATATGTATATGTATATTTGGTATGTTTAAGTATGGTTATTATATATATATATATATATATATATATGTGTGTGTTTATATATACAGTTCATATATGTATTATGTATATAGTGTATATGTATGTACATTATATGCATTACACACTCATGATATATATATATATATATATATCCAGTATATATGTATGTATGTTTGTATATATGTAAGTATGTATATATATACATATGTATGTTTGTATGTATTATACATATGTATGTATGTATGTATGTGTGTATATGTATGTATGTATGTATATATTGTACTATGTTTGTATGTATGTATATATGCATGTATGTATCTTATGTATATATGTATGTATATATATAAGTATTTATTTGTATGTATATATCTGTACGTATATATGTATGTATATATCTATATATACAGTATGTATGTATATATATATATATATGTATGTATGTATACTGTATATATATGTATAGATACTGTATATATGTATTGTATGTATATATGTATGTATGTATATATGTATATGTGTATGTATGTATATAGATATATATATGTATATAAATATATGTATATTTATATAATGTACATATGTACATTATATGCATTATATATATGTGTATGTATGTATATCTTTATATTTGTATGTATATATATGTATATATAGGTAAGTGTATGTTTGTAAATTTGTGTATACAGTATATATGTATATGTATATAAATGTGTGTATATATATAGATATAAAATATGTATATATGTATATGTATATATGTACGTATATATTTACATAAATGTATATATATATTATTATATATATATATATATATATATATATATATTTATAATTGTTTGTATGTATATGTGAATATATATAAATTTATATATATGCATGTATATGTATATATATACATATGTATGGTATATATATATATATATATATATATAGTTGTGTGTACATATCAATCATAAATAGCATTCAATACAGAATTCAACTTTGGTTTATATATATATATATATATATATATACATATATATATATATATATATATATAATGGAAATACTTTATAATAAAATCTTCTAGCTGATTAAGGTCTTGAACTTATGCCTTGAGTCCATTTGAATTCCATTGTATGTGACTTTTAGTAGATTTAAATATCAACTACAAATGACGTTTTTATCAGATTCAACCCAAACCATACACATTACATATGCACACATATATATACATATATATATATATATTATATATATATTTATATTATATATATATATATATATATACATACATATATATATATATATATATATGTGGTGTGTGTGTGTGTGTGTATCTTCACATATACATTCATTATATATATATATATGTGTGTGTGTGTGTGTGTGTGTGTATGTGTATCTTCACTTACATTCATATATATATATATGTAATATATATATATATATATATATATCTATCTTCATATGTATAACTCACATATACATATATGTACATATAGTTATATATATATATATATTATATTACAATCATATCCCTTTACGTCTATTGATGCAAAGGGCTTCGTTTAGATTTCGCCAGTCGTCTTTATCTGAGCTTTTGATTCAATACTTGCCCCATTTATCATCTCCTACTCCACGCTCTACTTAACGCCTGCATAATCTTCAGCCATATAGGCTTGGGTCTTCTAACTTTTTTAGTGCCTTGTGGGCCTAGCTGAACGTTTGCTAAACTAATATCTCTTGGTGTGTGTGAAGAGCATGCCCAAACCATCTCCATCTACCTTCATTCATGATCCATCCACATATGGCACTCGAGTAATCTCTCTTATATTTTCATTTTTAATCTTCTCCTGCCCTCTAACTCCCAATATCCTTTAAGGGTTTTATTGTCAAATCTACTATATCAATTGGGAGTGTTTCAGTGTCATACCATGACTCGTGTCTATAGAGTAACAATGACCTCACTAAACTGATAAATAGTCAGATTTTTTATATGCAATTTCAGGTGATGCAATTTCCAAATTTTATTCAACCTGGTCATTGTCTGATTTTCTTTTTCAATCTGTGACTAAACTCTATTTCTAAAGACCCTTTATTGGAAATCCTAGTTTCTAATACCTAAATGATTCTACCTCATTAATTCTATCTCCTTTCAATGATATTTCATCATCCATTGCATACTCTTTCATCATCTCTGTCTTTCTTCTATTTATCTTGAGCCCAACCTCGTGTGATCTTTCATGCATTTTGGTAAGCAAGCATTGCAAATCTTATGGTGTTCTGCTAACAAAGACAGCATCTTCAGTATACTTTATGCTAAATTCCTGTCACCAATCCAGTCCAATCCTTCTCCACCATCTTTGACTGTTCTACTCATTACAAAATCCATGAGGAGGATAAACAACATAGGTGACAACACATTCCATTGTAGTACTCTGTTGTTTACTGCAAATTCATTTAAAAAGACTCCATTAAAATTAACTTTGCACTTGCTCTGTTCATGAACAGACTTAATCAAATTTACCGGGCAACCATGAGTAATTTTGGTAAATTAGTTGAATAGTGTTTATTGCAACCATCAGGGAACTGAAGAGTGATAACTATTTTCGTTTCAGTGATCTATGTGCTATTTGAAATGATAGCCTCAGAAAAGATGGTTCATTTGATAAGTTTCTGCATAAAAACATAATAATTTATACCAACATAATTCATCAGTTTGCAAAATAATCCAATCACTTTTTTAATCAGATCTTTGCAGTAACTGACGATGGCTGTAGATACCTGAACATCATGTTGGAAGACTTACGACCTTCTCTAATCCGTCACGAGATTCACCTTCAATAAGGATGACAATAAAGAAAAAATGGAGTGAATCTGTCTTTGCCAGAAGACCCTTTTCTCGAAAGGCAACCATAACTCGACTTTGGTACTAACAAAAGTTCTTTCCATTTTCGCTCCTTAATATTAAAAGATGGAATATTTTAGAGGAGTGTTGAGAGGTCAGTGCACCTCAAGTGGAATATTTTAGAGGAGTGTTGAGAGGTCAGTGCAGCTCAAGTGGACCACTGTAGACATTGATGAAAGGTCTTTTCTGTATTCTTTTCAGCTTTCAACTCTATCTCCACTTCTGCTTCCTATTTCCAATCTTGCTTTCTAACATCTCCTTTACTTCACTTTCTACAACGGAGATTTTCCCCTTCTGATCCAAATTCTAACTGAAATTTTCAAAAAAAAAAAAAAAAAAAACCTCGGTGTATATTATTTCAACTGTGATTATTATTATTATTATTATTAGGTCTAAGCTTATTTATGCGCGGGAGGGGAGGGGGGGGGGGCAGCCGCTCAGCGCCAGCGGGGGAGGGGAGGGCGGCAGCCGCCCAGCACCAAGGGGGGGAGGGAGGGGGGCAGTCACCCAGCGCTAGCGGGGGAGGGGAAGGGGCAGCCACCCCGCGGGGGATGGGAGGGAGGGCAGCCGCCCAGCGGGGGAGAGGAGAGGTGGGCAGGCGCCTAGTGCCAGCGCGGGAGGGGAGGGGGGAGTAGCCTCCCTGCGCCAGCGGGGGAGGGGAGGGGGGCAGCTGCCCAGCGGGGAGGGGAGTGGGGGCAGCTGCCCAGCGGGGAGGGGAGGGTGGGCAGCCGCCCAGCGGTGGAAGGGAGGGGCTGGCAGGCGCCCAGTGCCAGCGGGGGGGGGGGGGGGGTGGCAGCTGCCCAGTACCAGCGGGGGAGGGGGGCAGCTGCCCAGTGCCAGCGTGGGAGGGGAGGGGGGGCAGCCACCCATCGCCTGCCGGGGAGGGGAGGGGGGCAACCCCCCAGCGCCAGCGGGGGAGGGGGAGGGGGCAGCTCCCCAGCGCCAGCGGGGCAGGGAATGGGGGGTGCAGCTGCCCAGCGCCAGCTGGGGAGGGGAGGGGGGGGGCAGCCACCTAGCGCCAGTGGGGGAGGGGAGGCGGGTAGCCGCCCCACCGGGGGAGGGGAGGGAGGGCAGTCGCCCAGCGGGGGAGGGGAGGGAGGGCAGTCGCCCAGCGCCAAGGGGGGAGGGGGAGGGGGGTGGCCGCCCAGCCGGGGAGGGGAGAGCCCAGCCCGGCCAACGATATAGAGTTGCTGTATCAGGCTTAGTTTTAAGAAAAAAAAATGCCGAAGTCTTCATAAGAGAATGCGGTTCATGAAGCTTCTGAGGTATTTTTAGAATAGTCTTCAGAGAAGAATTGCATTCTTTCGAGACATACATATCCTCTCTCTCTCTCTCTCTCTCTCTCTCCTCTCCTCTCTCTCTCTCTCTCTTCTTTTGGCTTCAACTGGAGTCCAAATGTCTTCAGGGGTGAAGGAGAAAGAGAGGTATGAAGAGAGAGAGAGAGAGAGAGAGAGAGAGAGAGAGAGAGAGAGTCTATTAGTATCCAAGAAATTCTTCTTTTGGCTTCAACTGGAGTCCAAATGTGTTCAGGTATGAAGGAGAGAGAGAGAGAGAGAGAGAGGAGAGAGAGAGAGAGAGAGAGATAAGCCATTAGAATCCAACAAATTCTTCTTTTGGCTTCAACTAGAGTCCAAATGTCTTCAGGAGAGAGAGAGAGAGAGAGAGAGAGAGAGAGAGAGAGAGAGAATCCACAAGATTAAGAAATACTGAAAGGAATTAAAAAACTATAGCAAAAGGAAAGATTTATTCATAGTTTTCTTTCTGTGCAAATCGTAACATTTATCTCCTAAAACGTTTCTGAGGCAAATCTAACTCTCTGAAGACATTCTGGAAGCGTTCTTGTTTCATCTTCATTCATTCCCAGAATGTAATGTTCGCCTTCCCTATCGATTTCCTTTGTATTCGTGTTAACAATTATGGAAATCATCGAAATATTAAGGAATCTCTCTCTCTCTCTCTCTCCTCTCTCTCTCTCTCTCTCTCTCGCTGACAGTAATCATCATCATCATCATCTCCTTCTACACCTATTGACGCAAAGGACCAAGGTTAGATTTTGCCAGTCGTCTCTGTCTTGAGCTTTTAATTCAATACTTCTCCATTCATTTCATTTATACATACTGATTTATTTATTATTTATTTGTAAGTTGTCAGCATGAAGCCAGTGTTATGAATTATTGTTCTACACGTTTTAATTTGATGTTTGCACCTGCCATCTCCTGTGAAATAATCTATTCACTGTAAAGATATCTTCATTTTTACGCACTCCGTAAGAATATGGAAATATATTTGATTCTATCTAAGGTGTTGCCCCTTTTAAGAGATAGATTACCCGAACAACTTCATCCAGAATATAGACTTATTCAGTTGAAAGATAACCTATTATATAAATTGGAATCTTCTGATGCCTGAAAGATGAAAAGATTTTCCTTAAATATATTTCAAAAGAAAAGAATATTTTGTTGCATAACCTGTTTGTGTTGGTGCTTTATCCTTCTTCGTTAGCTGAGGTAATCTGGAGGAGTCATTCCTTGAGTAAAGTCCTTCGTTATAAAGTGTATTAGATAAAGTTGATATCATGTCATTTGCATGTTGATCCTTCTTATTTATAATCTTGACATAACTTCGTTGAGGTCAAATGATTTAATTTGTTGTCCAAAACTAAGTATTAATAGATTGACTTGGGTAGTAAATTGCTTTGTAAATTCTTTCTGGGTTTCTTAGTAATTAAATTAAGACTTGGATTTTTCAATATCTAGCAATTTTTTCCTTCATCCTCGGACTGAGAATGTTGTCCACTTGCAACGAAATGATTTGAAATCCAACTTTTTTTTTTATTAATATGAAAAACTTTTTCGTAAAAGCTCGTAATATTTTTTATTGGCTTTCTTATCACAGGTACGAGTACGAGTACGATGAGGACAGGGAAGTGGGGAATATGGGGAAAGGATAAGTACCCCTGGATACAATCCAGTTTATAGCCCGAGGGCAGGTACCTGGGATGGGAAAGGAGAAGGGAAAAAGGCGGGGAAAATGAAGTACAGGGAAAGAATAAAAGAGAGGGGCAGACCCTCATGCGACATTAGATAGTAGTAGAGTTATTTCAAGACGGGAAGAGACAGGAAGGAATAGGAAAGGTTTTCTGGTTCACGCCAAGCAAAAGGACACCATTCGACTGTCACCATTACGTTAATTGAGTGACTGTCACCATTATGTTGTTTAAGTGGGGTATGATGGTTAATGAAGGTTTTTTTTTTTTTTTTTTTTTTTTTTTTATGTTGATGATGAAGTAATGCTTAAATGAAATTACAATTTAATTGCAAAATGAATCTCTAATGAAATCAATCAGATGAAATGAATCTGGGCCTAGGAGGATCGCAATTGATATCTCCTCATAGTCTTATGGAACATTTTGTCAAATTTTGGATTGAAAATTTTCAGTGGATGGCTAGAGAAGAATTTATCATTTATTTCAAGTTTAACTTCTGGGTTATGCGCTCGAATCGGATGCAGCAAACTGTTTTTTTTATTTTTTTTTTTTCAGTTTTTGTAGGGCCAAATGAGGAACCTGTACAGAACAAAGTCCCAATAAAAAATCAAGGGTAAAAGAATTTAAACACCATTTTTTTTCATCGCTGCCTCATAAATTCAGGAAGAGTTCTTTCCCAGCTGTAATGGTTTTTAATGATATTTTATTTAATGAAGTCTGTTAGTGAAAATAAATGATTAAATTGTATTATCTAACGTTAACACGAGAGGCTTTATAGTCAGCACATTTCCATATCTGAAATGGCTTTTCCTTTATTGCAGGTACGTGTTAAGTGTCCGTGATTGTCATTCATTCCAGTGAGAACAGGTAAGGTGAAACTGCCTGATGTCGGTAGTAAATGGTAGAGATTGAATGTTAAATAGAAAATAAAACTAAATTAATAATTAATTTTGACAATTAACGTTTTTGGCGTAATACCATTTACACACACGTGTATATATATATATATATATATATAGGTGTGTGTATATATATATGTATAAAAATATACATACATATATATATATATATATATACATGTGTGTATATATAAATGTATGTAAATATATAAAATATATATATATATATATATATTATATGTATATATAAATATATGTATTTATATATATGTATATACTATATATATATGTATATATAATATGAATTGTGGTACAGCAAAATAGTATACATATTCCACCAGTGCATGTCTTCATTTATTATATATATCAAAGTGAAGTTAATAATAAGACTGATGGAAATGGTTAAATGAATGATTTTCTAGTTCTAGCGATAATTTCTATGGAAACAGTGTCTGAACGCGTTTCATTCAGGTTTTACTATTTCTTTGGACCATTTATTGTAGTCATTTATTGTGCAATAGTCAAGTTGTTTTTTCCCTTTCGTTCTGATTAGAGGGACCACAATTTTGACGATTTTGTAATGTGTATTTTGTGTATTCAAAGGACACTGAAGCCAGAGTATGAAATCTCAGAAATAGTAATTGTTTAATTTTTTTTTTAATCGAAGGCCAATAGACCGGGCAAGAAGGAGATGTTGCTTTTTGAAACATGGTATTGTAATGAATTAATTTATGTATACGAGTTCGATGGCAAATGGTCAGGGTAGAAAAATCGAATCTGAAGTCCTGTCCCGAATGAAGTATGTGTAAAGTACAGCATGACGGAAGAACGAGGTGTGTGTTAGGCTTGAGTATATCAATGTCTAATGTGTTATTATCCGGTTGAAATAAGATGTCAGATGTGGGTTCTAGCGGAAAGACTTGCAGATATCTACAAATTGAGCGGTAAATATGTAATTATCTTTTTTCTTACATTGTTTGATGGTTGATACGCCTGTAAATTCTTCTACATTATTCCAATAACTTTAAATTCGCGTTCAGTGAGCAAAGTAAGGGAACTTACCTGGAAAGATAATTCTCCTTTTTGGAGTTTACAGCCTCAAGATTTGTGGAGATGAAACCCCGACGAATTTCTTGAAGAAGGAGACTTTCGAAAATGCAGCGATAACGACTGCTGGAAATACATGCGGTGGGAGAGATCTAGAGGTAGAAATGAGTTCACACACTGAAGCCCATATGGTTTTAGCAGACATCTAAAATCAGGGAAACAATTTGGAATAACTCTCTCTCTCTCTCTCTCTCTCTCTCTCTCTCTCTCTCTCTCTCTCTCTGACTGGTATAAGTTTAAGACATTTTCGTTTAATTTTGTTTTTAAAATTTGAGGTCTAGGTTGTATGGAAAGAATATAATAGTTGCATTTATTTGTTCGTATTTTCATCCGTTATTTCTATATTAAAAAAAAGGATTTTCACTTTCTTATTCCTCTAGCGTTTAAATTGGTATTAACACTAAAAAAATATGTATATATACATATTCGAGTTGATGAAAAACAATGCAGAGATAATTTTATCTTTGTTATGAGAGAGAGAGAGAGAGAGAGAGAGAGAGAGAGAGAGAGAGAGAGAGAGCGCATTTGTGTCCTTGAAAAACAAGGCGGGGATAATTTTATCGTTGAGAGAGAGTTTGATGATGATAAATTGAAAGATGGTCTTACATAATAACAGGCCATTTTATCAGTGAACACGTAGGATTTTAGATGATTTATTTTCTTTTCTTTTAAGAATAGGAGACTTCGCAGGTCTTTATCGTTGACGGATACTTAGCGTGATTGATCCAAGTAAATCTGTCAAGATTACTCTTAATGTAATACTTGGCTTTTGTAGAACGGCGCCTTAATGTAAGGTCAAGCACCGGCAGTTACGATGAGAATTACAATTGGGAAGTTTTGTGATGTTTACTATTTTTGTATTTGATTTGGCTTTGTTATCTCTGGAAATTTTTTATTCTCATTTTGCAATCATTAACTGGTTTGACTCCCAATTTCTTTTTACGTAATATTCTTATATATTTGGATAGTAGGCATGATATATACAACAGATGAAGCGTTATATTAGCACACACACACACACACACACACACACATATATATATATATATATATATAATATATATATAGATCTTATATTAATCATCTGTCAAAGTCTTGCATATGATATTTGAATGATTCCAAATATCAATAGGCCTTAAATGATAGTAAATGTAAAACTCAATACCATTTGGAGAAAAATAGAAACTTCAAAGGTATATTTGAAATTCATTCTGTCGTATCATATGATATTTGACCTAAGACGGTTGGCGAGACAGGAAAGTAATTTCAAGCATTTTCTAAATCCTTCCCCTACCTATGTTATATAAGTAAAGATATGTTCCTATTTTGTTTTTGTTTTTTTTCCGCTTTGTGTTTTTCTGTTGGCAAGTTGACGTGAGATTCAACGGATGAAATTTAATTTAAAACTTTGGGAAAATTTTTTTTTTATGGTAATTTACCAGATATTTGTTAAACATCAGTTTGTCATCTCCTCTAAATGTATGTATCAACAGCAAATGCAACCGTTTTTTCTCACTGCAGGACTATTGCCTCAGCCATGTCTTTAGTCATTTCTGGGGTTTGGTCATTCTCATCACCACGTTGGCCACTTCAGATTGGTGATGGTGGGAGACTCTAGTCTGATTGTTCAGAGCAAACCAACCTAGTATAGTTAGCCCTGTCTATTACAGCTTTGCTGATCATGGCGATACACATACCCTTTCACCACGTTAAGGTATTCCCACTCCAAAAGGATATATATATATATATATATATAATATATACATACATGTATGTATGTATATATATATGTATATATATGTATGTGTATATATTATATGTATATATATGTATGTGTATATATATATGTATATATATATATATATATATATATATATATATATAAACAAAATTTCTTTTTTGTCATGCAGAGCTGCAACCACTCGGAAAGTACAAATTTCCACAAATTGCCCAAACTGCCGTGTTGTTTTGGGTAAGGGTTAAATCTGTGTGTATGCATATCTATCTAAATATGTAGCCGTCATTTATGACGGGTCGCTTACACTGGTGAGTATTTAACTATTTCTAGCCATGGAAATCACGTCAAATATCCACCAAAAGTTGTTTCTAGTTGCACCTACATTTTTTTTTCTTCTTTGCTTCCTCTGCAGCTTGTTTTATAACCTGGTGTCCAATCTCTTATTTGTAAAGTCATAAGGCAAATGCGGTGTTTCCCCCAATTACACATTAGCGCTGAGTGGTCCCCTGCACTCCATGGCTGGGCCATATGGCCAAAATTAGATTAATCCATCAAAGGTTACCATATGGAGGAAATCACTAGGTCCTCATTTGGATCATCCCGGGCAATCCAAGGTCTCTATATACCTGGACCGTGGGGCAATCCAAATTTGGTAAGTTGTCATCTAACTGTACAAGAACTTCACTGTTTTAAACTTTTGTGTTCGGAAGGTACTGAAGATTGGAGCTACCACACAGAAGTCGAACTAACAAAATCTGAAGTACTTTGCACTTAATATAACTTTACTAAATTATGTCGACGCTGAATAGTTTAATTGTTTTTAATGGCCTATATTTTATAAATCTAATCCATAGTAATGCAACTCGTCAGTATCTAGTTTTTAAAGGTGATATAACGGTGTTGTCACATCGATGGTGATATGGTAACACCCTGACATCATACACACAAGTTGAGAATTATTAGATCGTTTATTTCCAGTCGTGAATCCCTTCAGATCTACTCAATCGGTGAATTTTGAATGCAGATTTGTTTGGATTTGTTCTTTAACCCTGCCAAACTATATTTTTGTTGATCCCCTGGTGCATACGAAATAGTACATAAAGACGCAGTGTAGGTTTTTGTAATGGAGATAGGTTGATGTCGATTCTGATTACAAAACAAGAATTACACAGAGGTTGTAAAACAAATTCAAAACAATATTTTCGCTCTATTAGTCTTGCTAGCTGAGTGAAATTGTTCTATTGGTAACTTTGCTGGTGGAAGAATTCAAGAGTTTTTCTCGTTGAGGACTTGAGTATACTGTAGAACGTGGCTCTGAGTATCGTTCTGGGAAAAGTATTGAAATTCGAATATAGTTTTAGCTCTTTTCCCTGTTGCGAAATGTAATTAGGTTGTAGGGGGTTTGGTTGGTTTAATTGGGTTTAACCCAAAGGTCGTCAGTGTTTTCCCCAAGTGGTAGGCTCTTCGTAATTGGATTTTGACCTGATGAATCTTCTAATTTAGGGTAGCAGTGTTTGTTCATCTGCATCCTGTTGAATTGGTTAATTAGGATTAGGCTAATTTCTTCCCCTTTTTTTTATCGATAAGATAATTTAGAATATATGAAATTAAATACATATTCTGGGGTTTAGATAGACGATATACATTCATGAAATGCCCTTGATTACATCTGCACCAAAAGTCTATCACCACATGTAGTTTTAATGTTTTCAATTTTGTCTCATCGTGTATATAAACAATATTTTTTTTTTTCATACACGTATTTGAGTAATTTGGCTAATAAAATGACAAAGGTATATATACAATTTGTATTATGTAAATTCGATCTTAAAAGCCGCGATTTTTATTCCTCCGCCTCTGGCGAAGTTATGTTTGGTGACATTTTCGTTTTGGTTCTATTCATGTACCTTTCGTATCTACGATTAAAGCTGCAAATTTTCCTTGTCAGAG
This sequence comes from Palaemon carinicauda, assembly GCF_036898095.1. Lineage (NCBI taxonomy): Eukaryota > Metazoa > Arthropoda > Malacostraca > Decapoda > Palaemonidae > Palaemon > Palaemon carinicauda. The sequence goes on along the minus strand of NW_027169835.1, from coordinate 14,413 downwards.
TATATTGCAGGAATAAAAGTTCCCTTTTTCGAACTGAACATTTTTATTTTGGGATTTTCCGCTAGACTCATAAGGTACTTTTTTTTTTTTTTTCAACAAAATTTTGCCCATTAGGTGGGAAATGATTACTTAAACAAAGATGCAAATAACAAGAGCTATCAGAGATTTCAGAAATCAGCCAATGAAGATTGTCTTAATTTTACTTAAGTCTACGGACCAAGCTTTCTCTTTTTTATATCTTGGCCTTGATTGAGTCTACTGAATAATAACAACAACGAGAATCGCGATCTGGATCCGGATTACATCCAAAATTTATTGAATTCTTCCGGAACATAATACCTATCCGTTATAAAAATTTGGGGAAAATCGGGCAAGAAGTTTTGGCGTAATCCTGCTAACAGATAAATAGATATTGAATGATTAAGTAGATAAACGCAGGTCATTTTATAACCTCGGTGGAGGCAATAATAATGATTTTTATTATTCATTGCATAGGAATCATTAAGAGAAACCAAGGAAATTTTCGTGTCAATGTTTTATTTTATACGTAACCGGATTTATACAGAATGGAATGGCGTGATCATGAGGCCACGAGTCTCCTTGTCAGAATCAAAGAGGATTTTGGGTCACGATAGAAACAAAGCCAGGATAGAAACAATGCCCATTGACAAGATGAAAAAGAACAGTATCCGGGGAACTAAAGATCTCATTCTGTGTAACAATGCACATCGAGCAACAGAGGCTTTACTAAAGGATTTTCCTAACCAGAATTATATAAAGCAGAAAATGGAAGTTTGTATGTTTCAAGACAATTCGATATTCGTTCGATTTTAATAGTTGTTTAATAGAGTTTTCGTTTTGTTTTTTATTGGTGCTATTGCTAATTGAGTATTTTTGCGCGTCATTTGTGTGTGTGTGTGTGTGTGTGTGAGAGAGAGAGAGAGAGAGAGAGAGAGAGAGAGAGAGAGAGAGAACTCGGGCAATTGCTAGGGTAGGGGTGCAAATATAGTGTCTCTTGTCTCTTGTCGTTGCCTTGTACCTGAAATTACTCAAAACTTTAATACCTTCAATATCCTTTGTAAATGTAGGAGGTAAGAGAAAACATGCGGTGACCATGTACAGTATATACCCATAAAACATCTCTATGAAGCAGTTCAAGACAAAATTAGAAACTGTACTTCAACTGCGAATTGCTTTTTGGAGATACCATTCTTCCTATGTTTCAATGATGTTTTATATCAGTGTTAAAAGAAAGAAACTTGTATATCTTTTGAAATTGTTGGTATTCGTCGTGGTGCTTTGTTAGTAACTTTTTCTTTGCTGCATTATTTCAAAAATATTTCTTCTTTAGAATATTGAAGAATCTAAAATAATACGTTAACCTTGCCTTCTGCGATTCAGTTATTAAACCATATATGTTCAGACACTTTATTGATAGAAATTGGCTGTAGATTTGATTATACATCGAATATATTCTTATATATATTTTCAGGAATATTTTCAGGAATAATTCAACATACAACATTGCACACGCTCACAGAAACTCCCAAACCAAGTTACCACTGTAGCACCTGGCATTATCTGAATGATAAATTACTCTGAACATCAATTTATTTAAAAAAAAAAAAAAAAAAAAAAAGGAATTTTGCCAAGTAACTGAATTGCAAAGAATGCTTTTTATGTCTATCAGACCTTGTGTTGTGTCTTGTAACGAGCTTCCATGACATTATTTAAAACGGTGTTTTTGCTTAATTCGTGGAGAGAGAGAGAGAGAGAGAGAGAGAGAGAGAGAGAGAGAGAGAGAGATTTAAGAAGAAAATATTCGTTGGGTGTTCTTGTGTTTAATATGCATTTTAGAAAATGAATAAATGTATATATAGGACAGCTTTGTTGATCAAACTAAATGAAGTTATATTTTTCTACGTAGATATCGAGATATAAGACTAATATATATATATATATATATATATATATATTATATATATATATATATATATATATATTTTATATACACACATATATATAATTTATTTATTTATTGCGTTATTACTTTTTTCTTTTTCCTGTGATGTTTATGCAGCTGAAGTATAATTTTTCAATTTTTTCCCTAAAGACAACCAAAGCTTTGCTATGCATCGTGAGAATAATATTAATGAAATGTAATAGATTATTTTGGAAACAAGATAAAGGCATTAATACATTCAACTGTAAAGTGGGTAGGAAATTTTTAGAAAGGAGTAAAATTTATTAAAAAGAATATATGTTAATTATTTTGTGTTAGATTGGAATGGAGTATGAAGATGAACTTTGTGTAGATGAATTTAATGCGGAAGGAAATATTTTTAGCAGATTAAAAGTTAGTCCAAGCTATGCCTCGTTCAGAAAAAAACGTTACATTTTAGAAAAACGTCACGTTTTAGAAATACGTTACATTTTAGAAATACTTTTCATTAAGGGAAATGTAAAGTAATTTCTGGATGATCTTAATGGAAGAGTAGATGCTGATTATTCAGTCAGGATGTGGTTCTAGAGAAGTGATTATTCCTATTAATGAGAGTGCATATATTTGTCTCTTGGGTGATCATACAGTAGTATGTAGGGGAAGGTTAACAATAATTAAGAGATCGTGTTGCAACGAGATGTTTTATTCATATGCGTTTGTGGAATTATGTATACGTATTCTAACAACTTGTAAGAAGAAGAAATGGACGTGACATATTTTTCAGTTTTATTTATAGATCAGGGAGAGTTAGATATAAAGAAGATAAACAAGCAAGTCGTTCTTCCTAGCATTTCAGATCTATTTATTCTTTAAATAATCTCTCAAGATTATATTTTTTTTAAATGCAGGAAAGGAAAGCAAAATTGAATTAAAGTGTCTCTCTCGAGATATTTGAAATGCAAATGGACAATATATTCTCAATGTTCTTCGTGTCTTCTTCGCCTTTCCACGATTCTACTTATAAGGTTTCTTGAAAATGGAAGACTTGGAAGCTATCAATGAAATATTGCAATGATGGATGAATAAATATTGCAATTGCAGTCTGTTATCTTGTAATTTAGTGGTTTCGCTGAGCGTTGGTCATTTACGACATAACTTGGAACACTTAAAAATTTTATCCCAGATTTAAAGGTTAACTTTAGTTAGTTGGCTTTCAATGTCGAATAGAGCAAGACCCAAACTCGGGAAAACAGGAGATAGACTTCAAAAGTGGGGATATATAACCAATGCTGATTGTCCTGTGATGAATCGCTCCAAATCATGGACCACAACCCCTTCTGCTGCCCAATGGGACTGCATGTTCTGCTGAAGATCTACAGGAAGCAAATGAGGGAGCCACCCATTGGATGCATGATTATGTAGATAGTTATTTGACTATTTTTTACGAACTTTTTACGTAAGGTGGACCTCGTGATTGGTAACAATAAGCTTGGGTATATTTTGGGAGAGCCAGGGATGTTATTTTTGTGAGATAGGCTTCTCACCACATAGTAATCGATTAATTTTTCTAGCTCGGTTTGTTCATCATGCATGGCCATGTAGAGAGTTCTTTTATAGTATATTTTACGAAATTTTACTAAAGATACACCTCAGGACTGGTAACAAAAGGCTTAGGTATATTTTGGGAGAGCTAGGAATCCTATCTTGGGTTGATCAGCCAGAGTTGAGTATTCTTTTCCACGTTCAGTCTTCTTAATTTGTCGAAAGTGGTGACTGATATTGTTATGGTGAAGAAATACCATCTGGAGGGAGGCGATGGGAAGTTGATCCTGTAGTGACAAAGATTAGATAGATCTTGAATTTCTTCGGGGGGGAGACTTGAAGAGCAATTACATCGAAATATTGGAAGAGAGAGAGAGAGAGAGAGAGAGAGAGAGAGAGAGAGAGAGAGAGATTACACATGGGAAGTTTTATTTGCAGTTTACGAGAGAAAAAATATGGCCTTCATGCTGTGGTATTGTAACAATTTTCCTGCTATACCAGTGATGCTTTGTACAAGAGAGAAAGAGAGAGCGTCAATCAGTGACAATTAGACGTTTTTCTGTACTGCTGGGCTCTTTGCTATTGCCAGGAAATAACTGCTGTAAAATACCTATAATTGGGTAAAGGAAATGAAGATATCTGGGTTTGCATTATTCATTGGCAATGTGGAAGGTATTGCTAGTAATGTTGTCTAGGCTCTCTCTCTCTCTCTCTCTCTCTCTCTCTCTCTCTCTCTTAAATTATATATATATATATATATATAATTTAAATATCAAACTCGCAAGAAATAAGTTTTTTCGGGGTTATGGAAATATTGACATTTTAATTTTGGGCTTCATAGGGTTATTTATCTTCGACTTTCCTTTTACTTTTCTTATCCATTCAGTCGTATTAAGATTATTTTTCACAGTGACTTCTAAGCTGATATTATCAAGTTACCGATAATCTGTTTGCACTACGTCTTTATAGTGCGATTTGCTAGCGGGAAGGGGGGAGCCCCCGCCCTGCCAGCGGGAAGGGGGGAAGCCCCGCCCTCCCAGCGGGAAGGGGGGAGCCCTGCCCTGCCGGCGGGAAGGGGGAAGCCCCGCCCTCCCAGCGGGAAGGGGGGGAGCCCCGCCCTACCAGCGGGAAGGCGGATCCCCGCCCTGCCAGCGGGAAGGGGGGAGCCCCCGCCCTGCCAGCGGGAAGGGGGGAAGCCCCGCCCTGCCAGCGGGAAGGGGGGCAGCCCCGCCCTGCCAGCGGGAAATGGGGAGCCCCGCCCTGCCAGCGGGAAGGGGGGGAAGCCCCGCCCTGCTAGCGGGAAGGGGGAGGCCCTCCGGGCTAGTAGGAAGGGGGGAGCCCTTCCCAGCCAACAATAGAGTGTTCCTGTATCTAGCTTATTTTTAAAAAAAAAACATGAAGGGTGGAATCAGGAAGGCAGTCATGAAAAGCAAACCAAGAATCTTGAAGACTTCTTTTTTTTCTCCATGAGGAAGAAGAAGTCTTCAAGATTCTTGTTTTGAAGACTTCTTCTTCTTCATGGAGAGAAAGAAGAAGTCTTTAAGATTCTTGTTTTGAAGACTTCTTCTTCCTCATGGAGAGAAAGAAGTCTTCAAGATTCTTGTTTTGAAGACTTCTCTCTTGTAAGAAGAAAGGGATCAACAACAAGTGGAGTCAGGAAGGCAGTCATGAAAAGCAAAATAAGAATCTTGAAGACTTCTTCTTTTTCTCCATGAGAAAGAAGTCTTCAAGATTCTTGTTTTGAAGACTTCTTCTTCCTCATGGAGAGAAAGAAGAAGTCTTCAAGATTCTTGTTTTGAAGACTTCTTTCTTGTAAGAAGAAAGGGATCAACAACAAGTGGAGTCAGGAAGGCAGTCATGAAAAGCAAAACAAGAATCTTGAAGACTTCTTCTTTCTCTCCATGAGGGAGAAGTCTTCAAGATTCTTGTTTTGAAGACTTCTTTCTTCTAAGAAGAAAGGGATCAACGACAAGTGGAATCAGGAAGGCAGTCATGAAAATCAAAATAAGAATCTTGAAGACTAATAACTGATTCATTTGAAAGGATTCAGACAGAAAATCTCTCTCTCTCTCTCTCTCTCTCTCTCTCTCTCTCTCTCTCTCTCTCTCTCTCTCTGATGCTACGTTTGTTAATATAAGTTAATCACCGTTGGAATTAATTTACTGAGTTAAATGTAACTTGTGTTATTATTTAATGCTGTGGCTGCAAGCTAGCAACCAAGCTTAATTTTTTCATCTCACTTAACAGCAAATGGTAACATAAGAAGCTATGCTGTTTTATTACTTATGTCGTTCTCTCGGGATGAACTTTGAAACGTTTGTTATTTTCATTCATATATACAGTAGGCTAATGAGACGTCATCACACATACTAAGTGAAAACGCATTTCATCTTTGCTGAACTCAGTAAACAATTTGCAACATTTTTGTATACTTAATAGTAGAGAGAGAGAGAGAGAGAGAGAGAGAGAGAGAGAGAGAGAGAGAGAGAGAGAGAGAGAGAGAATTTTTACATAATGAGTACACACGTCGTGCCCTGTAGAAGGGTATTGCTGTCAATACGCTTCACGTGGTGCATTGTAGGCATCACTTGGGGGTCTTTGCTGCTTTCCATTGGTCCCTTGTTGCTTTTACTTTACAACTTTCTTTTTATTTCCAGCTTCCCAATTGCTGTCCAACTCTTCTAACTTTTATTTTATAGTGTAACTGCTTTTTGTCCACTTTAGAAAGTTGTATGAAATACAAAAATATGAAATATCCAACTGAAGCGGATATGTAATTTTTGTGTCCATATATTGTAGGTTCGAGTCAAAAGAACTTTTTTTCTTTAATGAGGACGATATTCCAAACAGAATATGAAAGTTTGCTTTTTCTCCTTGCTATGTAACAACGGAACTTTGTTCATAAATTACATTAGGCTGTGTGTGTGGGGGACATTCCAGTTTTTTTTATAATGATTTTTCTAACTTTCGACAGGACGAAATAAAATCAAGCCGTCGGTTGCAAAGAAAAAATGCCTCTGTTATCAGGAATGTCGCAAACTACTGTAACTCTCTCTCTCTCTCTCTCTCTCTCTCCTCTCTCTCTCTCTCTCTCTCTCTCTCTCTCTCTACATATATATATATATATATATATATATATTGTTCTCTTTCCTTTCCTTTAAATTTTCCTGAAAATTCAGTGCATACTATATAAATAAAAGAACATTATTCGTTATAAAATACATATTAAACCCGTACCGTTTATCTTTGGTAAATTTGTAAGAAAGAAAAAAAAAAGAATATTCAAGTAGCCATCAATGAAATACTAAACCTTTTTATTAAGTTTTTGAATTTTGGTGGAATAGCATCCGCCAATTTTTCTTTAGCCATCAAACGAGAATTATACTCGATGATGAAGTCGATACAACGTTTTCATATCCCATCCTTGTGTCAATCGAACCCCAACACATTAAAAGGGTTGTGGTGGCCTCAGGGTAGAGTCTTTGCCTGGTGATTGCCAGACTGGGTTCGAGTCCCGCTCAAATTCGTTAGTTCCTTTGGTAGCTGCAACTTTACCATCCTTGTGAGCTAAGATTGGGGGGCGGGGTTTGGTGAAGCCTATAGGTCTATCTGCCGAGTCATCAGCAGCCATTGCCTGGCCCTCCTTGGTTCTAGCTTGGGTGGAGAGGGGGCTTGGGCACTGATCATGTGAAATATGGTCAGTCTCTAGGGCATTGTCTGGCAATGTCACTGTCCCTTGCCTCTGCCATTCATAAATGGCCTTTAAACCTTTAAACATGAGATCCGAGTGAACCTTCCCTTACATTGGTGTATTGATGAGCGTTTCCAACACGTGTGAGGAAATGCAGAAGCTAAAAGGTCATTGGGGCAAATGAAAACACACTTTAAAGTGTTAATGTTCTTGATATGCATTGTGTAACTGCTTGTACTTGAAGGGGGGGGGGTGTCTTAAGGCTTGATGTCCTCATTAATATGGAAGGTCATTTCTGGGTACGAGAATTCTGGACTCCGTTGGTATTGTCTCTATTTGCACTTAGTTACTTCTGGCTCTTGAGAATGGAGCAATTGAGTCAAACTTTAATTAGCATTGAAATTGGCATTCAACAATGACGTTGGCTGGCTGAATTTGTAATGTAGAAACTTGTGCAAATATCTTATAGGCCTATGGCGAATGTTTCATAATTTACGTGAAGGGCGAACCAGGAGAAAATCTTGGATGTTATTAAAGCACTGCGTCAGAATTATCATTCTGTTAGTTTGCCTTATTTCATTGAAAGGATTTGTACAACTATGTAAATATTTTAAAATAAATTTATAGATTTATCATAAACAAAATTCTTCTTAGTTTGCTTTTTAAGAGGAACATGTAGCTTACAATGGGAGTGTTACTGATAAGATGTCAGTCTCGCCAAAAGCTGAAATGTTTAACCTCTCTCTCTCTCTCTCTCTCTCTCTCTCTCTCTCTCTCTCTCTCTCTCTCTCTCTCTCTCTCTCTCTCTCTCTCATAATGGAAATGAGTGTGTGTATATGTATATATTCATTATATATATAACTAAGGAATTCTTCAATGATTCAGTAATATACTTAGAATTTACCCTTTGACAATTGTCTGACCTTCTTCCTGACGGTCTGCTTGAGAACTTCATGCGTTGATTTGGGGAAGCTGGGAGCGTTTATATATGTGTATGTATATATATATATATATATATATATATATATATATATATGCACACACACACACACACACACACATATATATATATATATATATATATATATATATATATATATATATATATATATATATTAGGTTTTTATTAGGGCAGAAAGAGAATAACTTTTAAATTTTTATTGGGACAGGAAGAGAATAAAATGTTTTATTTCTCTTTTGACAGAAAGAGAATAAATGTTTTATTTTTATTTTGACAGAAAGAGAATAAATGTTTTATTTTTATTTTGACAGAAAGAGAATAAAAGTTTTATTTTTATTTTGACAGAAAGAGAATAAATGTTTTATTTTTATTTTGGCAGAAAGAGAATAAATGTTTTATTTTTATTTTGACAGAAAGAGAATAAATGTTTTATTTTTATTTTGACAGAAAGAGAATAAATGTTTTATTTTTATTTTGACAGAAAGAGAATAAATGTTTCATTTTTATTTTGACAGAAAGAGAATAAATGTTTTATTTTTATTTTGACAGAAAGAGAATAAATGTTTTATTTTTATTTTGACAGAAAGAGAATAAATGTTTTATTTTTATTTTAAAAGAAAGAGAATAAATGTTTAATTCTATTTTAACAAAAAGAGAATTCTATTTTTTTTTCTTTTTTTGACAGAAAGAGAATAACTTATAAATTTTTATTTCGAAGGAGAAAACTAAAAACGACGTGGAGGGCAAGGAGTCATGATAGGTATTTACGTAGAAGTGGCAGGATTAGACAAAGAGGAGAACCGACTTGGCGATATTGCTGAGGAAGGGAAGATGGATCAAAGAAATACTTACATGTCTTGGAACTTCCAGAGAGAAGTAGTAAAAGGACTGAGCCTAAAGCTGCAGTTATGAAGTAGTATTTGAAGAAAGGTTGCGTCCCTTCTATGGATATCGAGGTGTCTGACGTCATCATGTCACCTGTTCAGATTAACACACCGTTCATTCTTTGAAAATTCTATATTGATCAGTTGAGCTGATGATATTCAATCTGATTTGAAGTGCTCTTGGTGAACTTTTTATTATTATGATTTTAGAACTTTGATGTTTGAGACTTGTAGGTAAAAGTGAAATTAATTTGTGCCCAAAATCATAATGCCCTAAAACGAGATGCCTAAAAGCATAAAATCAAACATTGAAGAGGATCAGGTTTTTTTTTCTGCATCTTGTACAGTATTGAAATCTGAAGCTCTGAAGCTCATTCAATATTAGTACAGTATATAGGGGTATGTACTGTCAATTTGCAGGTTATTATTGAAGTATGGGGCAACGTGTATATTATTATTATTATTATTATTATTATTATTATTATTATTATTATTATTATTATTATTATTATTATTATTAGCTAAACTACAACCCTAGTAGGAAAAGGAGGATGCTATAAGGCCAAGTACTCCAATAGGGAAAATATCCTAGTGAGGAAAGCAAATAAGGAAATAAACTGTATGAGAAGTAACGAATAATGAATATAATATATGTTAAGATCAGTAACAATTTTAAAGTAGATAAATAAAATAATGCATCAAGAATGCTTCTTTATAAGAATATTTCGTTATTTGACTGTAGAAGTTGCATGTTTTATGTTTCCCAAAGATGGCGTTGTTTTTCTCTATTTGCAAAAGTTAACGATTGAGTTACTTACTCGCTTTGGAATGAAGTCCAAAGGCCTGCGAATGGAACAAATGATCACTGTGTAAATCCGTGAAATTGTAATTGATTTTCACGTAGGTTCAACATACAAGATTCTAGAGAGATATTTATGGCAGCTTGGCAGATACAAGTCGCCTAGTTTCCCATTGCCAGAGATAGAAGTTTGTTTAGGTTTAGTCATGTCAACGGGGTTAGCCAGTTCTGTCGATATTAGGTTGAGAATACTTTGTTGATTTTGAAGGACTGATATCTTGATTTGTATAGGGAAGTAGATGTAAAATTTGTAATTTATATAATAGAAGCCGAAGAAAATGCAAAGAATAAGCGAAATCTTTCAATTTATAACTAAAGAAGCGTATTTATTCAAGGATATTACTCACTTTACGGCATATCCCATTGTTTTGTGTTGAGGTTAGCCGATTAATATGTATCAAAATTCTTGAATTGTCCTAAGAATTGTTTAGATAATGGTTTATTCAAAGCACCATATCCTTAAATGCTTGATAAGAAAGGTTTTAGTAAAAATTACGTTCGGAAATATTTCAAGATATGTTACCGTTATTTCCTTATATATTTGCAGGAAAATAGCATCTGAAATGACAACACTTGATTAGGTTTTGAAGACTTATGCATATATCATTTAGGGAGAAATGACTCCTGGGATTAGATATTCTTGATCATATTTGTCATCTCAGGACGGGAACCATTTAAAGGTTTAAATGTCTTTCGTGAATATCAGAGGCTTTTGACTCTTGATAGAGACAGGAATGTAACTTTTGGAGAGTGGTCCTTTTTATTATTATTATGATAATAATAATTATTATTATGATTATTATTGTTATTATTATTATTATTATTATTATTATTATTATTATTATCATTATCATTATCATTGTTATTATTAATAATAATATTATTACTATTAGTAGTAGTAGTAGTAGTAGTAGTAGTAGTAGTAGTAAATCTGCAACGTAGTTAGAAAAACAGGATGCTATGAACCCAAGGGCTCCAACAAGGAAAACAGGCGATATTTGCATTATGCGAAAGCTCATTGTATTTGAGTGAAATTGTCAAGAGCTTCCTCCTTTCATCTTCCCTTTCTTTCTTAATATCTTTGGGAAAGGTTTTATTACTTTGTCTCTCTCAATGTTAATAATAAGTAAATTAATCTGTTCTAGTTAAGTTCTTTTCCTGTTCTCCATTATGATAATGTTCATTGTGGAACTAACACTCTCTCTCTCTCTCTCTCTCTCTCTCTCTCTCTCTCTCTCTCTGTTATTATTCATATATTTATTAATGTAATTTGCTCAACCTTAACTTGAGAGACTCATACTAAATCAAGGAGAAAATGAAGGATAACAGGTTGCAGGAAAGTTTAGGATTGGGGAGTGATGGATATCCGAAAGTGCCAGCGACTTTTTTTTTCTTTTGAGTGAAAAATATATATTTTTTTTATTTCTGTCCATCTCTATGTGGGTTCTATTTGTGTAAGAAAGGTGGTATGGACAAAGATGAATAGTACTATACTTTAATGATAGAAAACTATTATTTATAGTGGGGATTTTGTAGAATATAAAAAGAAAAAATAAAGAAGAAATAAATGCCCCTGTTATATATGCTTAAAGATAGCGTCCGTATCAGTAACTCTTCTCGCTGAAGAAAGGGAATTTAATAAACATTCCTTCATCTCTGGCCTTGAGGGAGCAGAGTCTTTGTGGTCCAACAAATCTGGGTTTCCTCTGTCAAGGTTTTTGTAATAATGCATCGTGTTGCAGAAGAGAGGCTATCCTAAGTTCTTGTGAAATCCGTATCCCTGGCGAAGGATAGGGGCATTCTATTTCTCCACAAAAATCCTTTTCGTATTTCTCAATCTTTGACCTTCGTTATCCGAAGAGATATGAAGAGCCCGTGTTTAGCGTTTTTCTAGAACTATTTTGAATTATCAATGTTCATGTAGGGAAACTTAATATTCCATTATTTCAGACTTTATTTCAAGTTCCGTCAGCTACATCAATCGTTAATGACAATGCTAATTTTTCCTTCACTGAGCCATCTGCCATACATTGTTCTTTGGTGCCACTCACATTCTCATTCAAAACCCAAATACTTAGTTTTAGAATTGATTTTCTTTTTCCTTTTTTACAATCTTTTGGCTGGGGTTTTAAACGCTAAAATTAGGAATTTTATATTTTTTTTTGCAGGAATCCAGCACAAGCATTCGTTCTATGAATACAGGTAAAAGCTATAAATGTGGTGGCAATAGGGTAGAAATGCCACGATCAAAGGTTTTTTTGTATGTTTTATGAGAAATATGAGTAAATGTGCAAAGGTCAAATATAAAGCAATATTTTAGAATATTTCTGTTGACCTTTTAAGAATATATGAAAACTATTCTAAGTTTAAGTGGCTGTTATGAGATTCAAAGAATCTGTTTAAATATCTCAAGTATTTACTTTCAGAGGGAATCGTACAAAATTCCTGTAAGTCTAATAATTTTACCAATCCAATTTACTTTGAACTACATAGGATTTTGTATTAGTATAAACGCTCCAATTATCATAATCCCAACACAATGAAACTAGGCCCTTTCACGATTATCATGTATCAATTCAGCAAAGGAATCATCCCTCTATATTATGAAACATATCCCTTTTATAAGAAGACCTTTGTATCCATGGAACAGCGAATCTCATTCCGTAGAACTCACGTTCCCTTCGTCCAACCAACCCCGGAAAGATAAAGGATGTTGATTTCTTGATTGAAAGGAACCGAGGATATATGGCAAAAGGGTGAACCTGGAATATGGCGTTTTGTTTCTTGTGTTCACGTCTGCACTCAGGATATATATATATATATATATATATATATATATATATATATATATGTATGTATTTTTTTTAAGGATCCTTCTCTTTTTCGTCTGTGGTTGGCCCAAGATTTTGAGAATATTTTTTGCTTTTTTGTATTTTAATTTTGATAAGATTCCTGTTGATGTTTTGATACTTATTTACCCCGCAGTTATCTTGTAGGAAATTATTGTCACCATGGTCGACAGTTTCATAGAAGTTGTACCTGAAGCCTTTTAAATGAATGTATTATGACATAATTCTCAGAATAATATGTATTTTTAGGGTAAGGCATTGAAGAGGCTAGAATATGCCGTTGATGTAGAAGCAGATGGAGTCGGAGTTGTTTTTGTTATTGTTGTTGTTTTTTATGTTGCTGTTGGTGTTGATGTTGTTGTTGTTGTAGATTGCCTGGCCCTACATGTTCTCAGGCGCTCATCAGCCGTAGAGGATCGAAGTATCGTAAAGAAACCTCTTGAGGACCGAAGATGACCTGGTTTAATTGAAATTCGGATGTCTTTCCCCTTAGACTTCTGCGTTGTACTCTTCCTATCGGACCTATCCAGTCATTAGTCGATGGGTTGCTGGCATTGCATCCATCTCATCACCATCTTTTGTCTATCGTTTCAGAGCTAAGTTAATCCTTCAAGTACTGTACTTATCTTACTGTGAGCTGCCTACTGCAAGAGCCTCCGTTATTCCGATCCAGTATAGCAATCTTATACCTACCAACCTAATTGTATTTCCATTCACCTTTAGGTACTTTTTCTAATTTCATTCCAGGAGTATAGCTATTTTGCAAGGTTTTACCTAGCCAAGTTCTTTCTGCAACAATGCAGTCCATAATGGATTTGGAAGGTGTTGAGTTTTAGAGTTTAACGGCTATCACAAAAACTTGTTGAACGTTCTCGACCAAGTCTGACTGCTACATCGGTATGCTCTCTATTACTTTGGGTAACACTCTCAAAGGTTAATTTTATTTTTTATTTTTAAGTGTCACTGTAGTGAAGACAGTTAGTAGCAATCTCTCTCTCTCTCTCTCTCTCTCTCTCTCTCTCTCTCTCTCTCTCTCTATATATATATATATATATATATATATACACATATATATATATATATATATATATATATATATATATATATATATATATACATACATACATACATATATACATACACACACACACGATCCCAAATCCGCATTGGCCTGCGTGTTGATGAAACATGGCTACATTTGTTGTTGTTGTGTATATATATATATATATATATATATATATATATATATATATATATATATATATATATATATATATATATATATATATATTCCTGAAATATCAATTGTGACATTCCCAATAACCCTTTCCCTCGCTAAACACAGTACCACGATTGTGGTATTATTTATTTTGATTTTGTCCCTTTTTAGTTTGTAGTTCGTTTCAAAAGTTTGTTGAGCTTTTGATGGCAAGTTCACGTGAATTTTCCTATTTTGTATATGTGGTGGATTGTCATTATCCATGTGAAAAGGTTTATTTTTGAAGACCTCATTATTACTGTAAGTTTCATAATGAGTGATACAGATGAAATGTATCATTAACTATCAAGAATTGGAATTTATGACAGATAAAGGAAGAAGACTATCGTATTAACGAAGACGTAGAAAGTGATAGATATGTCACGGATGGTATCATAAACATTGGCCATTTTTAAGAGATTCAGAT
>NW_027169833.1:205000-212500 GCF_036898095.1 Palaemon carinicauda | reverse complement strand
TTAACCACAAATCCTGGGAATTGAACCACAAATTCTAGGGATTTAACCACAAATCCTGGGAATTTAACCACAAATCCTATGGTGATTGAACCACAAATTCTGGGGATTTAACCACAAAGTCTGGGAATTCCACCACAAATCCTGGGAATTGAACCGCAAATCCTGGGAATTGAACCACAAATTCTGGGAATTTAACCACAAACTCTGGGAATTTAACAACAAATCCTGGGAATTTAACCACAAATTCTGGGAATTTAACCACAAACTCTGGGAATTCAACCACAAATCCTGGGAATTTAACCACAAATCCTATGGTGATTGAACCACAAATTCTAAGAATTTAACCACAAATCCTGGGAATTTAACCACAAATCCCGGGAATTTAACCACAAATCCTATGGTGATTGAACCACAAACTCTGGGAATTCAACCACAAATCCTTGGGGAATTAACCATATTCTGTGTGATTTAACAAAAATCTTGGAGATTTAACCATGACCTCTGGGAGATCTAACAACAAATTCAAGGGGATTTAATTCTCTAATTGTGGGGATTTCACACCGAATCCTGGGGTAAAACTATTAACACATTAAAATAACATTGCAAAAACCCTTCTTTAGCACCAAGAAATTTAACAGGATAACAATGATGTCTTTTCGAAGGAAAGATGTTGTAAAAACAGTTAAAACTGCCTGTCTGAAAACACTGGTTAACGAACAGTTGTTTCTTCAAAGATGATATTTTCACGATGGATATAAAATGAATATGAAATGGTAATAACAATATAGATAGTTTGGGATTTTCAAATAACTGATATAAAGCCATAAATAGGCCCAATTGTTCAAAACTTCTTTTAAATGAATAATTATATTAATGAATGATAATCACAACTATAATGTATTTCAGAGTCTGTCGATGTCATAAAATGGCTTACGATATTTCACTGACTTTACACAGACAAACTGTAATAATACTTTCAGAGTGGGGAAACCTCAACGTTATGAAAGGGTTTGCTTATCATGATCAGCAAAGCTGTACTAGTCAGTGACACCCATATTAGGTTGGTTTGCTCTGAGCGAAGACAAAAATCTCCTACCATTAATGAGCACTGGCCAGCATGATGATGAAAAATGGCCAAACCCCAGACATAAATAAAGACATGTCTGAAGGCTTTGTCCTGCACTGGACTAGAAAAAGCTACAATATATTTTATATATATATATATATATATATATATATATATATATATATATATATATATATATATATATATATATATAAACAAATACAGCTATTTCTAGTCCATAGCCTGACAATTGCTTCAGATATAACTATAATTATGTCTAGGGTTTAACCAATTTTCATCATATTTTTTAACTTTTAACAAAACCAACATCTGTTTATTAAACATAAAATGGCTAATTTTTCTATAGATTTGATAATTGCGATGTATAATACTACCAATTAATGTATAAATAGATTCAAAATCAATTTCTAAATCTACCACTCAACTGACCTTTGATCTTCACTCCTTCAGGGCTCGTAGGGAAATGCTCTGAAAACCATAATATTTCCATCAGCCAATCGGAAGGCTCCAACAGAACCCCCTTGTAAACCAGTCTCTCATTGGCTCAAAGTTTCATTCTTTGGCTAAGATACTTAGAAGCTGTTTTCCTATTGGCTGGAGTCTTCCAGTAAATTTTGACTTCAGATGATATTTTTAAAGCGAAATTATATCATGGCTAGCGACATATTCAGTAATATATATGACAAATTAATGATAATTTATGTAAATAAGCCAAATTTGAAATTGGATAAAAGCAAACTTTAAAATTATGATAAAATATAGAATTGAAGAACTTTACCTTCTTAGCAAACAAGCAAACAAGGTGGTTTGGTTCTTCCAAAGACAGCTGCTGTATCTTGCATACAGAAAGTCACTGGCTGTAATCAATCTATGTAATAACTTCAGTATTTTTGTGCCAACGAATTTAAAGGATATACCAGAATTAATATGTTTAATAGTAAAGTTTTGCTGGTCATGGAGATACACAAACTATTTCACAATGTTAAGGGATCTTTCCTCAAAAAGGATATGTATATATTTATATATTTATATATATATATATATATAATATATATATATATATATATATATATATATATATATATATATATATATATATATATATATACACGTGTCTTCAGTTAAGATTCACAGAACAAAGGTGAGAAACCAACAGTTTCGAAAGACATCTATGAATTTAAACTAAAGTGACACAAAGCACCGGGACCTAGGAGGCCAATCAGCGCTCACGTGCAACAGGAAGAAAGCCCTGCACTTGCAATGCAACAACAACAACATTCAGACAAACTGAACAACAGATTCCAAGTGGAAGAGGAATAGAAGAAGATGGAAATCGGTGCTAAGATGCAACTCTGGCAAAGTCTACAATTGCAATACGACGCTGAAAGAGAGAGAGAGAGAGAGAGAGAGAGAGAGAGAGAGAGAGAGAGAGAGAGAGAGAGAGAGAGAGAGAAGTATAAAAAGTGCACAGATCTATTGATGCTTACAGTACTCCGTGCAAGGATAACTGATGTAGAAGATGAGAAAAAAACTTTTTTAGCAAACAAAACAAATAAACTCCATCACACATTATTATTATTATTATTATTATTATTATTATTATTATTATTATTATTATTATTATTATTATTATTATTATTATTATTATTATTATTAATTCAAAACCAAAACGTTACAGATATTGAGAAAAAAGTGGCTCGAACAATAATTTGAGAAGAAAGTCAAATCAAAAACTAAAATCATATGATTTTTTTTTTCTTCTTTTTTTTATGAATGTGACCGAAAGGGGAAAGAAGGAATGGTGAGAGGTCTGGGAGAAGGATTATGATAAACGGGAAATGGTGAGAGAGAGAGAGAGAGAGAGAGAGAGAGAGAGAGAGAGAGAGAGAGAGAGAGAGAGAGAAAGAGAGAGAGAATAAAATAAGTATTTGATATTCGAAACATCAGTGTGTTGGTGGCCTTCATTGACCTATTTGAAATAATGAAATTGCTAATTACTTTGACAATTTACTGCACTAATAATATAAAGTTCTCTTGCTTGAGGGTACACTCTCACACACTATTCTATTTAATTTCTTTTCCTCTTATTTTGTTAAAGTTTTCATATATTATATGAGAGATATTTGTCTTAATGTTGTTAATCTTCTTGAAATAATATATTTTTCCTTGTTTCCTCTCCTCACTGGGCTATTTTCTTTGTTGGAGCCCCTGGGTTTATAGCAACCTGCTTTTCCAACTAGGGTTGTAGCTTAGGTAATAATGATAATAATACACCTGTAGAAAACACATTGATGCCACTGATACAAGCACGCACGCACGAACACACACAGAGACACATAAAAACCAACCCAAAAATTATTTATATAAGCCAATACTTATAACACCATTTTCAGGATAAGGGTCAAACAAGAGATAGTTGAATGAAGCTAAGAAGTGTATTAAACGGATAACTGTTTTGAATATTAATACATACAATGAAACACTTATTTCTCGACCTTTTGCTTAACCTTGACCTTTGACCTTAATATGTATTAATTGGCGCGGATTTTCATACACTCAAATATGAACCAAGTTTGAAGTCTCTGTGACAACGATGTCCAAACTTATGGCGGATTACATGAATTGGACATTTTGCTTGACCTTTGACCTTGACCTTCCAAAATTTAATAATTTCCAGCTTTTTACATAATAGTTAATCACTGAAAGTTTCACTACTCTACGATTAAAGTTATGGTCAGGAAGCTGTTCACAAACAAGTCCACAAACAGGGAGTAAAACTTAACCTTCCAATTTCGTTGGCGGAGGTAATAAATGTGTCAACAAACAAACGAATATTATACAGAAATACATAAAATAACAGACAAGGAATAACAAAACTGTATCAGTAGTATTCCCACTGACCCAGACGAATGTGACGGAAGTCGAGAGTAAAATAGAAGGTGTCAGAGAATCCTGGGAAATGAAATCAGAAAAAGTGACAGGGCTGAATTGGCCATTAAGCACGTGTCATTCATACGTTGTTAGACGAACTTAGATTTGCAGACAGAACGAGGCAAAATCTATTTGCTGACAAAGGGAATAAAAGCGGTTGGAAACTCGTGCATAAAACTAGTGTTCACATTGGCACCACTTCGTACCACTTCATGTCTTAACGCTGTTAATCAAAATGCCACAATTGACTCCACTCACAGCTTGTTCTAGCAAGCCAGTTGAAACTTAATTGCTTCCTATACAGTTAAGGTGAGCTATATTACTACCCAGTGGGGCCTACTACTATCATACTATAGTGTTCTGGCCTAAGGCATGAGGTCCTTTCATAGATTAGTCGTCCTCCATAATTCTCTCTTCATGGTCACCTCTTTTAGATCTTGGTACCTGCTCCCTCCCTTCCTCCCTCCCTTCAGGTCTTGTGGTCTCTCCAACTTATTTTCAACACCCTCCTTCTCCTCCTCCATATCCACATTTCGAATCCTTGGCAGAGGCTTCTTGTCTGTTGCTTTTATAGTCCAGGTTTTCAGAACTGTATAATGCTACACTCCATGTGAAACTTTTTACAAATCCTTTCTTCAGTTCCATTTTGAGTTTTCCTGTTATTATTATTATTATTATTATTATTATTATTATTATTATTATTATTATTATTATTATTATTATATCCAATTAACCAAGAGCCATGAAACCTATTGCACAGAGAACAGTATCAAGATAAACATTCATTGTTTAAAGATGGAACAGCAATAGCTATAACTTATGTTTTTACTTCCCCTGAACTGAATGTAGTAATTATTGAAGAACATTGAAATCATAAGACAAAAATCTAAAATAGATGTGCAACAAATTTAAAATACCTTCGAATCTATATATTTTCTTTAATCGTATCAAAGACTGAACTGCCATATTATTCCTTTGAACACAAAACAAATCAGTTGCAAAATCTATAGCAAACTTATATCTGAACTGAAGGATTAATTTCTACAAAAGGTGTCAAAGAGAAGAGTAAATTAACCCTAATATGGTATCTATTAATCTTGGCATTAGTGTGTTTTAGGTTTGGTTTGGGTTTGGTTTGGTTTGGGTTTGGTTTTGGTTTTAGTTTAGTGGTTTTAGTTTGGTTTTAGTTAGGTGGTTTGGTTTTGGTTTTGTTTTAGTTTGGTAGTTTGGTTTGGTTTGGTTTGGGTTTGGGTTTGGCTTGGTTTTAGTTTAGTGGTTTGGTCTGGTTTGGTTTTGGTTTTTGTTTGGTGGTTTGGTTTTGGTTTTGTTTTAGTTTGGTAGTTTGGTTTGGTTTGGTTTTGGTTTGGGTTTGGCTTGGTTTTAGTTTAGTGGTTTTAGTGGTTTGGTTTTGGTTTTAGTTTGGTGGTTCGGTTTTGGTTTTGTATTAGTTTGGTGGTTTGGTTTGGTTTTGATTGGGTTTGGGTTTGGCTTGGTTTTAGTTTAGTGGTTCGGTTTTGGTTTTAGTTTGGTGGTTTAGTTTTAGTTTGGTGGTTTAGTTTTGGTTTTGTTTTAGTTTGGTGGTTTGGTTTGGTTTGATTCGGGTTGGGTTTGGCTTGGTTTTAGTTTATTGGTTTGGTTTTAAGTTTTAGTTTGGTTTTAGTTTGGTGGTTTGGTTTTGATTTTGTTTTAGTTTGGTGGTTTGCTTTGGTTTTGATTGGGTTTGGGTTTGGCTTGGTTTTAGTTCAGTGGTTTGGTCTGGTTTGGTTTTGGTGTTTATTTAATGGTTTGGTTTTGATTTTGTTTTAGTTTGGTGGTTTGCTTTGGTTTTGATTGGGTTTGGGTTTGGCTTGGTTTTAGTTCAGTGGTTTGGTCTGGTTTGGTTTTGGTGTTTGTTTGGTGGTTTGGTTTTTGTTTTGTTTTAGTTTGGTGGTTTGGTTTGGTTTTGATTGGGTTTGGGTTTGGCTTGGTTTTAGTTCAGTGGTTTGGTCTGGTTTGGTTTTGGTGTTTGTTTGGTGGTTTGGTTTTGGTTTTGTTTTAGTTTGGTGGTTTGGTTTGGTTTTGATTGGGTTTGGGTTTGGCTTGGTTTTAGTATAGTGGTTTGGTCTGGTTTGGTTTTGGTGTTTGTTTGGTGGTTTGGTTTTGGTTTTGTTTTAGTTTGGTGGTTTGGTTTGGTTTGATTTTAGTTTTGGTTTTGGATTATTTTTATATTGATGGTTGAGTTTGGTTTAATTTGGTGGTTTGGTTTGGTTTGGTTTGGATTTGAGTTAGGTTTTGGTGTTGGTTTGGTTTTAGTTTGGTGGTTTGGTTAAGTTTTGATTGGGTTTGGGATCGGTTTTGGTTTGGTGGTTTGGTTTGGTTTGGTTTGGTTTAAGTTTGGCTTGGTTTGGTTTAGTTTAGGGCTTTGTTTAGTTTTGGTTGTGTTATGGTTTTTGTTTGGTTTTGGTTTGGTTTGTTTCAGTTAGGTTTGTTTTGGTTAGGCATGGGTTTGGTTTTTGGTTTGGTTTGGTTTTTGTTTAGGTTTGGTTTTTGGGTTGGTTTGGTTTAGTTTGGGTTATGGTGGGTTGGGTTGTCTCGGGTTTAGTTTGGTTTTCATTTTGATTTTGGTTTTGGTTTTGGCTGGGGTTTTGGTTTTATTAATTTGTTTTAGTTTGGTTTGGACTTCTGTTTGGTTTTAAGTTTGGTCTGGATTGGTTTGATTTAGGTGTTTTTTTTTGGTTTGCTTTGGTTTTGGTTGTACTGTGGGGTTGGTTTGGTATGGTTTGATTTGATTTGGTTCAGTTTGGGTTTTTTGTTTGGTTTGGTTTGCTTTTATATTGGTTTGGTTAGATTTTGCATAGATTCGGTTTAGTTTGGTTTGTTTTGGTTGGTTTATTACCACACTAAATTAGAATTTCTATTGTCATATGATATATTGCATTCATATAACTATAAACAAGTTTCCAACTCCATCTATTGGCCTCTGAGAGAAACTTGGTTGTTCTGGTTAACTACAGGGGAGGAAGGGTGTTAGAAAATTGTCATATTTGCAATTTTCTCGGAAGTTATAGTTTCAAATAAATTTCAGTATTTGCATTTTGAATTAATTTCCTAAACTGTTCTGCTGAATACTTATATTAAGGCTAATATGATTGAACTAACGACATTTTAAGTGAGGCTGACTTTATTTTTCCCCTAAACTCATAATGCATTGGCCCATCATAAGCGAAATGAAGACTCGAATTACCAACAGAATACGATGCAATATAAAAATAATAATATATAAAAGGCTTGTATGATTATGTATCACGAATCCTATATTATATTCTTTATATGAATTTTAATAATTGGTGTTGATAAATGAGCTCAATAAATCATATTTTCTGTTATTAATCGTCTTATGAGGTTTCATAGGTTGGTACTCCTGACTCTTGCAAGGACACTAAAATAAGGTGTTGGGATGACGTCATCGTAAGTTTTGCGCAGACGAAATAGAAAAAAATAAT
>NW_027169833.1:185000-192500 GCF_036898095.1 Palaemon carinicauda | reverse complement strand
AGTTTGGATATCGTTGTCACAGAGGCACCAAAACTGGTTCATATTTTAGTGTATGAAAATCCATGCTAATTAATACATGTTAAGGTTAAAGGTCAAAGGTCAAGGTCAAGCAAAAGGTCTAGAAATAAGCTGCTGCAGTGGAGGTCTGCGCTCTACTGAGTGCCCCTCTAGTTGTAGATCAATTAAAACAACAAATTTCCTTACATACAAAACATCTTTATATCAAGTAGCAAACATTTTTTATGAACGCTACCATTTACCACAGCCACAAAATTGACAAAGAAATAAACTAGTTTAAGGAGTAATTGAAGTACACACAAAACTATAGTCACGCCTTCTATCCAAGTTGGTCCACAAAATATTAAAGACAATATTAAAGCCTTACGCAGTCATGTGGATCATTAATAACAACTACTGTTTCATCAAAATTATATTGTCGCTGGAAATGTCCACATGAAACATTAGTAACAAAATTAATTCATGCAAAACGAATCCAACTTTTTACTTTTATACTAAACGAACTGTTAAGTGTGTTCATCACTTTATAAAACTTCATATTTTTAGATTAAAAACTTATTTAAAAACTAAAGGGGCACTCAGTAGAGGGCAGACGTCCGCCACGGCAGCTCATTTCTCGATCTTTTGCTCAACCTTGACCGTGACTTTTGACCTACGACTTTCAAAATGGAACCACCTCCACGTCTCAACGTAACAAATAATCCCTGAAAGTTTCACTACTCTATGAGTAAAATTGTGGCCAGGAAGCTGTTCATAAACAAACATACATACACACACACAAACAGGGGCGAAAACATAACCTCCTCCCAGCTTCGTTGGCGGAGTTTTGTAAAGAAAATCACCGACAAATGGGTCAGGCCTATTTCGTAAAGAAGAACAAATATGCAGAAAACCATTTTGTTCGACTAGTCGAAAAAGTTCGAAGGCCACCACCTCCCACTAGGGGTAGGAGTTTAGTCAATAATTAACTAATGGGGCGTTTACACCTGTCCGCTAATGGAATATGAAGAAATAATATTGCAATTTAATACGAAGCAAATAATTTCAATGAAAGTATTCCCAAGAATATTTTCTAAAAAAAAAAAAAAAAAAAAAAAAAAAAAAAAAAAAAAAAATTAAAAACACATTGTCTTGACTAATATTTTTTTTTCATGGCAATTTCCTGCTTCACTTTAAACTGAATTTCAGTATCTTGTTGGCATAGAGTCCCCAAGTATCTAATCTAAGCTTCTTAATCCACTAAACACTTGTTTAATTGCTTGACAGCTGACATAAGGACGACTTAAATTAACCTAAACCTATGAATAATCTGTTTCTGTGAATACAATCTACTGATCCTATACACCTCCATATGTTTCAAATAATTATATGATTAATACCTTCAAATAATGAGAGAGAGAGAGAGAGAGAGAGAGAGGAGAGAGAGAGAGAGAGAGAGAGAGAGAGAGAGAGAGAGAGACACACCGTCAAGGTACGTACCAATCAAAACCGAATTAAACTAAAAAAGCACAGAGTGCAGACCTCCGCCAAGGCAGCTTATTTCTGTAGACCTTTTGCTCGACCTTGACCTTTGACCTAGGACTTTCAAAATGGAATCACATCCACGTCTCAGCATAACAATTAATCCCTGAAAGTTTTTACTATCATATGAGTAAAATTGTGGCCAGAAAGTTGTTCACAAACAGACAAATGAACAAATAGGGGCCCAAAACATAACCTCCTCCCATCTTTGTTGGCGGAAGCAAAAAGGCTATTTTTAAACTACTTCTACGCAAAGATAGGACCAATTGAGAACCTGCGCTGGGTTGGCTTTGTCGAAGGACTGAAGTGCCCTTGTAAAAAATATGGTCTTGAATTTATAAATTAAAAGAAAAAAACTTTCTAATTTTACAGACTAAGGAACTCCCAGCTACTGACATAATTTACCTTCGCCAACGATGATGGAAGGTTATGTTTTACCACCTCCGTGTGTTAGCGTGTAATTTGTTTGTGTGTTTGTTTGTGGACAACCCTCTAGACACAATTTTAATCGTAGAGTAATGAAACATGCAGGGATTAACTGTTATGTAAAAATCTGGAAATGATTAAATTTTGGAAGGTCAAGGCCAAAGGTCAAGGTCATGGCCACGGTCACATAATCAGCCATAAGCTTGACATCGTTGTCATAGACTTCAAACTTGGTTCATATTTAAGTATGAAAATCCACGCCAAATGATAAAAGTTAAGGTTAAAGGTCAAGGTCAAAGTCTAGCAAAAGGTCGAGAAATAAGCTGCCGGGGCGGAGGTCTGCGCTCTACTGAGTGCCCCTTTAGTTACGTTAGTTTTACTCTGAGATAAGAATATTGCAAAGTTGTTTCTGACAACATTGAAGGGACACCGAAATCAAACAGTTCCGAGTTTTTATGATGTTGTCTAACTTATTCTTGAACTTGTTTACCGTGTTACTGTTTACTACATCCACTGGAAGTCTATTCCAAGTATTTGCTATTTTGTATGTAAACAAATTATAACATTGAGTGGTAGTGTATCTCTTCAATTCCAGTTTGGATCCGTTACTTCAGGACTGATTTGTACTAAGCGTGAAGAGATTGTTGTAGTCTACATTGAGAGAGAGAGAGAGAGAGAGAGAGAGAGAGAGAGAGAGAGAGAGAGAGAGAGAGAGAGAGAGAGAGAGAGAGAGAGAGTGTGTGTTTTGTGAGTAACTGGTGGGCGTGGCTGATAATGCCAGCTACCTAAGCTAGGTTGTAGACACCAAGGAAAGAATTTTGAATGCACAGCTTCGCAAATGCTGAATTTCTTAGGTCTACCGTTTAGTGAGATTGTAGAAACAATATTCAAATCAAATAATTGTGTATAGCTCACTTATCAGGGACAGTATGTATACACTAAATACATTAGAATATATACGATAAACTGATGATGTAGGGTCTATAAAGACACAAGGTTTCCCCTAGTGATAGGACCAGGAATACAGCCCTTCAAGCGAGTAAAGTGAATGAGTCATTTCTACGTACTCTTATTATTACCTCCGCCAACGAAGTAGGGAGGAGGGTATGTTTTCCCCCCTGTTTGTCTGTTTGTTTGTGAACAACTTCTCAGAGAGTAATGAAACTTTCAGGGATTAATTGCTGAGACATGGAAGTGATTCAATTTTGAAACTCCTAAGTCAAAGGTCAAGGTCAAAGTCGAGTAAAAGGTCGAGAGATAAGCTGCCATGGCGGAGGTCTGCGCTCTACTAAGAGCCCCCTAGTTATTATTTTTATTATTATTATTATTGTTATTATTATTATTATTATTAGCCAAGCTACAACCCTAGAAGGAAAAGCAGGATGCTATTAGCCCAAGGGCTTCAATAGGGAAAAATAGCCCAGTGAGGAAGGAAAACAAGGAAATAAACTACAAGAGAAGTGATGGATAATTAAAATAGAACATTTTAGGAACAGTAATAACATGAAATATAACGTTCATAAATAAACTAAAAAAAAAACTTTTAAAAAAATGTCTGGGTGAAAAGGTTTAATTTGGTCTATTCATAAAATATTGAAGTATTTTGAAGTATTTATGTTATATGTGTATGTTGAAGAACTCACTGACTGTATTTGCATATCAACAAATGAATTATTTTTTATGTATGTATGTATGTATGTATGTATACTCTACGTCAAAATAACTCATACACCAATCACATCAAATTCACGGTTCCTTCTTACGCTTTTGAAGGGCAAAATAGACCAAAACTAGAGGGGTACTCAGTAGAGCGCAGACCTCTGCCGAGGCAGCTTATTTCTCGACCTTGATCTTGATCTTGATCTTGACCTTTGACCTTGACCTTTGACCTTAACATGTATTAATTGGCGTGGATTTTCGTGCACTCAAATATGAACCAAGTTTGAAGTCTGTGAAAACGATGTCCAAAGTTATGGCTGATTACGTGAATTGGACTTTTTGCTTGACTGTGGCTTTGACCTTTGACCTTGACCTTCCAAAAATTTACTCATTTACAGGTTTTTACATCACAGTTCACCCCTGCAAGTTTCATTAGGCTATGATTGAAATTGTGGCCAGGAAGCTGTTCACAATATATATATATATATATATATATATATATATATATATATATATATATATATATATATATATATATATATATATATATATATATATATATATATATATATATATATATAGATATATATATATATATATATATAGATATAATATATATAGATATATATATAGATATATATATATAGATATATATATAGATATATATATATAGATATATATATATATATATATATATATATATATATATATCTATATATATATATCTATATATATATATATATATATATATATATATATATATATATATATATATATATATATATCTATATATATATATATATAATAAAAAACACAAACAGGAGAGAAAACATAACCTCCTTCCAACTTCGTTGGCGGAGGTAATTAAACCGTCTTTTACAACATTTCATCGCCACCAACAGTTTTCACAACCTTCAAAAATGTAAGAAAATTCGTATTTTTTTCTCCCGAATCAAATCAGAATATGTAACTGGAACTCAGTACCGTCATTTTTAAGTTGAATATCGACTTGATTTTACGAAAATATTGCCTTCTAATTTCATCAATGGCTTTAAAAAGGAATATAGGCCTAGAACCAGGCACTGGTAGGCTAATGTCTCCGTTTCTTTCTTTACCAACAACTACGATTCAAAACTCGACTGTTATGTTCTCAAAAACAGAAAATGACTGTTGAGCAGTCTCAGATTTGGAACTTATCACGTTAAAAAAAAATAAATAAACCGATTTTGTCAAACGTCAAAATGAAAAGTAATTAATCGCCAATTTAAGTCTTTTGTAAGAAAATCGCTGCTTTTTCAAATTTTTATGGAGTTGAAATTCATAAAAATTCGCGAAAACGTTAAAAAAATCAACCTGAAAAGTATATGCTCTTACCCCCATTAAAGGTTTAAAGGCCGCTTATGAATGGCAAAGGCAAGAGACAGTGATATGGCCCTACCAAGCGGGACAATGCCCTAGAGACTGACCACATATAAATAAGATCCGCACCCAAGCAACCTCTCCACCCAAGCTAGGACCAAGGAAGGCCAGGCAATGGCTGCTGATGACTCAGCAGATAGACCTATAGGCTCCCCCAAACCCCCAATCGGTAGCTCACAAGGATGGTGAGGTTGCAACGACCAAAGGGACTAAAGGACCATTTACTCGGGGATAGTTTACTCAGCAAAGCAAAGGCTTACTATCCTGGAAAGTTTATTGGCTATTAGTTATTAGCGCCAGTAAACTATCCCCCTGTTTGAGCGGGACTCGAACCCCAGTCCAGGGAACACCAGTCAGGGACGTCACCGCATAGGCCAACCATACCCTAGTTAAAAGCGCTTGTTTAAAAACCTGGACCTTCTTTTCCCAAGTCTATGGAATGAATCTTTTACAGGCGAAAAATACATCTCTCGACAAGCCCTTAGAATTCCCCTAAATAAGATTTAACAATTCTCTCAGAAATAATCATTTGACACTTGCATCTTATAACTTTAATATAAAATGTATTGACTTTTCATAAATTTCTTTATGATACCACAAACACTAATAGAATATTCAGAGCCTATTTGTGTCTTGATTTCAATGTGTCCTATTAAGGTATATTCGTAAATCTATAACAATATTGAGTGTCATAGTAACTAGATATTATTATGAACTAACCTTACATATCGAAGCCAAATTTTAATCATTGTCATTAGATATTACTATGAACTAACCTTACGTATCGAAACCAAATTTCAGTTGTTGAAGATTCACCTATAGAGAAAATGATTGCTAAATTCTGATTGACATAAGGTTATTTGAGTGCTAAAAATACATTTTCCCTCCCCCAAAAACCAAGATAGATATTGATCATGTACCCAAGATTTATGTCCTGAACAGCAGAAATCACCGATTTGTGACAAATACCCCAAAAGTGGGGCCCTTAGTCGAAGATTGACTTTAGCCAATCAGAGACTCCACTATACTCTGTATTTCTAATTTCTTGTGTTTTGGCAAGGAAATATTAACTTATACCAATGACAGACTATTTAAAAGGTTAAAGGTTTGTGGTTTCAGATTCATGAGAATAGATACTCGCCAGAACGTCAGCCGGACAAGCCCAACCCCACAAGGGCAGTGCCCAGTATAAACAGAATTTCACATCTAATATACAAGTGGAACAAAGTAACTAAAATACAAAGACCTAATATAACTGAATCTAAAAGTCTTACGTTACAAGAGAAGTTTTGAAATCTACGCAACCAGTCAGTCCTGATGCCACATGCTTGCGTTACATTAAAGGAGCTGATATCCTTTAATATGTCCCACCGCCAGGTTTCCACATGCAGACGTCACCAGCCAGGAGACACAGAAGGATATCTAGATTTACACAATAAAAGATGTATTAATAAATGAGATGCAAACTTGTTCTTAAATCGACTTCGTGTCTCCTGGGGGACCATCATTAACGACTGGGGTTTTTTATTAACAAAATTTCCTAGCTTTTTAAAAGTCTCTGTAATACCCTCTTACCTTTTCATATTAATCACACCATCTGTAAAAGAGAAAAATACATTATTAGTATCAGATATGAAACTGATTTAGATCAGCAAATTTTCAATGGATAATATCCCATCTAACATAACTAATAATGATTTAAGTTTTTAAGGAAAATTAATTATTTTCTTATTTTCTCTGATTTACGTTAAGATACATTTGATAACTGATATTGACTACAGCATATAATTTTTCAAATATTTGAGATTGAAACTTTCTACGTGACAAAATATAGCGAATCCTACTTTGTGTCAATGAGACCACAAACTTTCCGCAAGTAACATTGTCAGTAATTAGGCAAGTAGATAAGTAACCAATTAAGTTCGTTTATATGTAGCCAATGAATTAAGTAGACAAGTAATCAATTAAGTAAGTATATATGTAGTCAATGAATTAGGTAGATAAGTAACCAATTAAGTAAGTATATATGTAGCCAATGAATTAAGTAGATAAGTAACCAATTAAGTTCGTTTATATGTAGCCAATGAATTAAGTAGACAAGTAATCAATTAAGTAAGTATATATGTAGTCAATGAATTAGGTAGATAAGTAACCAATTAAGTAAGTATATATGTAGTCAATGAATTAAGTAGATAAGTACCAAATTAAGTAAGTATATATGTAGTCAATGAATTAAGTAGACAAGTAATCAATTAAGTAAGTATATATGTAGTCAATGAATTAGGTAGATAAGTAACCAATTAAGTAAGTATATATGTAGCCAATGAATTAAGTAGATAAGTAACAAATTAAGTAAGTATATATGTAGCCAATGAATTAGGTAGATAAGTAACCGATTAAGTAAGTATATATGTAACCAATGAAGTAAGTAGATAAGTAACCAATTAAGTTTGTAAG
>NW_027169833.1:167500-170000 GCF_036898095.1 Palaemon carinicauda | reverse complement strand
AACATTATATATTATTCTCCAACAAATGTTTCTCCAACACTTAGAAATCTATCTCTAATACGCAGCTAATGCCTGTTTTTCTCCAACACTTAACTTTATATCTTTCAACATTGTCTTTCACAACACCAACAGCCTCCAACGAAAATCTCCAACATCCCGGAACTTTTTTGTTCTCCAACAATTTGATTTCCACCGCTCTTTCCCTGCCAAATTTTAACGAACAGTTCGTCTCCATCACCTGTCCTCCAACACCCCATCAATGATTTAGTCTATCTCCAACACTGCATCTATATTCTTTTCATAAGATTCCTTCTTCAACAATCTGTATGACAGTCTACCAGTCTTTCATAACTATAATATCTACAATAGAAACTACAACAATCT
Organism: Palaemon carinicauda; assembly: GCF_036898095.1. Classification (NCBI taxonomy): domain Eukaryota; kingdom Metazoa; phylum Arthropoda; class Malacostraca; order Decapoda; family Palaemonidae; genus Palaemon; species Palaemon carinicauda. Next base: position 169,616 of record NW_027169833.1, on the reverse strand, counting down.
TTAACCCTCACTCTCTCCAGCAATATATCCTTATCATGGTCTCCAATAATCTTTATGTCTTACCACCTCCAACAATCTTGCTCCCTCACTGTCTCAATCTTTCTCCATCACTGTCTCCAACAATCTTTATCCCTTACTTTCTCCAACAATCTTGCTCCCTCACTGTCTCACTTTTTCCATCACTGTCTCCAACAATCTTACACCATCATTGCCTCCAACATTTTTTCTCAATCACTGTCGCCAACAATATATCTCCATCATTATCTCTAACAATACATGTCTATCACTGTCTCCAACAATATGTCTTCATCACTATCTCCAACTTTCTGTCTCCATCACTGTCTTCATTAATCGTTCTACATAACTGTCTCCAACATTAATTCCAAAAGAGTGATTCTCCTTCTGTTCCGTTTATACCAGGTTTCCTCCAACACTCCAACAATGTGTGTGTGTGTGTGTGTGTATTATACAACAACAATAAACCGTTTCTGGTCCACTGCAGGACATAGGCCTCAGACATGTCCTTAGTCATGCCTAGTATTTGGCCATTTTCATCACCAAAGTGACCACTGTGAATTCATGATAGTGAGAGACTTTAGTCTGATCGCTCACAGCAAACCAACCTAGTATAAGGGTGACCCTGAACAGTACAGCCTTTGGGTAGAGTGAAAAGAAGAAAGGGAAAAAATACGATACCGGGGCTTAATATTTATTTGTATTCGATGAGGAGATTAGGACGAGAAGGAGGAGGAGGATTAGAGTGAGGGAAGATCTCACTGTCCCATTTAATATGACGGAAAAGTAAAATTGAAATATGTTAAAGATGATGAATGAATTTAGTATAAAAAGGAAATAATTACACAACATTTTATTATGTATCCAGTTATCTGGAGTAAGGTGTTCTCACCCTTACGGTCTCAGAGAGTAAGGGTGATTTCTGGTATACGTTTTTCTAACATCATTTTGCTGATCATGGTGATATGCAAATCCTTTCACCACATAGTTAAAAGGAAAATAAGAAATAGAATAGCGTTTAAATAGAACTTGATACGTAAGTCTAGTAATAAGAGAATTAATTGAGGAAATATAATAAGAAAAAGCAAATGCGAATATGATTAAACTATGGGGAGATAAGCTTAAGGGACCAAACACTGGAGTGAGGATAGGACTCGTGTGTTGGGGTGGAGGATTTGTGGTCTGTTAGGAGGAAGGAGCTAGCTGCCAGGGTCCCTAGCCAGTCACTCAGTGTGCTCGACGACTAACCGTTCAAGTTCCGATATCAGCTGATGGCGTTTCAAATTTGGCGGTCAAATTTAACTTCTTTTGAGCCTGTAAATGGCCTGTTTTAATTATAATATCGGTTATTATACATTGTACGCTTTTCATGTGGCTTTTGGGATTCATTAAGTCTAACCTGTAATAGATATTTTACGAGATATTGTGTGCGCGAAACCCTCTCTCATGTTCTTACGTTTGTTCAAGGTAGATATATTGATTGATAACTTTGAGCTACCATCTGATAATAATAATAATAATAATAATAATAATAATAATAATAATAATGTTGATTGGACAACAATATTTACACAGAAGTGATTCGGTCTAAGTCCATATGAAGCAGAGCTCTTCGGGCAACAATACAGCTAAAATTATATTGTAATAAAAAAAATGGAAATCTATATGCATATACAGAATGTGTACAAATTTTACAGACACACACACACACACACACACACACACATATATATATATATATATATATATATATATATATATATATATATATGTATATATATATATATATATATATATATATATATATATATATATATATATATATATATATATGTATATATACAATGCCTTTAGGTAAGCGGGCTGAATATTCCAACGTTTCATACCTTCATATGTAAATTCGATCACACTTTTCTATCTCCTGTCTCTTCCTCATATTTTTAGTTTTTATATAATTTATATATGAAAGATCTATATTAATGTTGTTATTCTTTAAATAGTTTAATTTGATTGTTCATTACTTCTCTTGTAGATTCTTTATTTCAGCTTTCCTTTCCCCACTGGGCTATTTTTCCCTGTTGGAGCCCTTATGCTTATAGCA
>NW_027169833.1:157500-162500 GCF_036898095.1 Palaemon carinicauda | reverse complement strand
GAAAATGGCGAATTAAATAAATTACTAGTCTGCAACAAAACGGTTCCTACACCCACATCATTGTTATAATAAACAGCTTGTCGAATTCAGGTGCCTTCAACACAAGACTTAAAGCTTTTGATAGCTTCAAAGGCAAGTTTATAATCCTCTGTCCACTTCAGTCGATTTTAGAGCTGATAAAAATCTAAGTGCAGCAACTTAAGATTTTTGGTCAGGACCTCCGATTAATCCAGCCATACCAATAACACCATGCACTGCAGCGTTTATAGGAGTAGGCAATTCTTTGTGGTATGTAACGTCAGCATCCTTTACTGCAATCGGAATGATATCAGGAGCCATTTGGTAATTTCTTTTGGAAGATTGACCATCATTCTTTCTTTAAGGTTAAGAACCAGGTACCTCTATACTTCATCCCGTCCTTGTGTGTAACAAAAGTAATCAATGACGAACTTACTCTGAAAAAGAAATTAAACGTTGAAGGGTTGCAACAGCAATTATAATTTCAAAGGGAAGACTGCATTGAAATACCCACAGATTTCAGAAAGGCAGAAACTTAGCTGTGTCATTAATACTTTATATACTCTTAATTTTAAAAATTTAGCATTTCCAACATCAATTATGTAAATAATTGACCAAGACACTTACCTGGTTTTGGACGGGGATGCAATGCAAGCCCCAGGAGGTGTCACTGTTCTGCCAACTCATTCCTTATAAGAAATTAGTTAGAAGTTCCATAGCTAAAGTCTGGGAAGAGCGTAATTTTATAGTCTCCCTCCGACAGACTGGATTATTCCCAGGCTTCAATACCATAAGTGAAGCCACAACTGAAGGTAGTGGTACATCTGAAATGAAATATCAAACTCAATAACAGCATAACTACCACACTGGGGGACCTAGTAAATTTATTAAACATCCAGCAAGATTAGAAGGTCAGAATTACAGTCAATCTTCATGGTAGTAATAATTTAACTCATCTCAATTGGTAATTTTAAAAACTGGAATTTACACTATTCATTGAATTTCTTCAGGAGACTCACAACTAGTCTATGGTTTAAAATCATCCAGGTGTGTTGATTAAAATTCTTATTATATTATAAACTCTGCAAGGTTAAATATGATACCTCTTACAATTGTTAAAGGACTATTCAAGTGTGTGAGCCGATTAAACCCACTTATCAAAATCGTTAATCAAAGTATGAGCATATTAGACTTTTCAAAAGTTATGAAGATAACTTGTTCGTTGATTAGCTTTTGCTAATGACAAGCAGCCTCCGAGGTACATGACCAGCATGGTTAAATAGTTGAAGATTAATAAGTAACTCGACACTTATCACTCTAGACACTAAACAAAAGGGAGTCGAAAACCTCTGGGATAGTACAAATTAAATGCAAATAACAAATCACCACCTATCACAAACATTAAAACGAAAAAAGCTAATAAAATACAGTAAAGCCATAAAATAAAATTTCTTGCCGAGACAACTTACAATATACAGCCGATCATTAGAGAGTAATCCTTAACACTTCCACAGAACAAGTGAATCTAAAGTTAATACAAATTCTAACTTCAAAAGAAGACTAAACTTCACTCCAGCAAGGAGAACTAAATGCAAACAAAATAACAGTTCAAACAAGGATTACAGAGTAAATGCTATGAAAGTACAGTTAAAGGGGAACTACACGAAAAAGACAAAATAAATATTACTTGACATGATTAAGCTATCATAACTTTGTGTTTGCAGTATATGTATATATACTGTATATATATACATATATATCTATATCTATATATATATATATATATATATATATATATATATATATATATATATATATATATATATATATATATATATATATACATACAGAATATCCAATAGCTCATCTTACATCCTTTACATTTTTTCTATTTTTGCTGATCACTTAAACGACCAACAGTGATATGATTTATGTCAAACTTTTGTCAATATATTTCATAACTGAATATTAAAGGTTTAAGATTTTAGCTTCCCAATTTGCATGTCAAAACTCTTCAAGATAAAAGAATGAAGTCTATCGTCAAAATGACGAACTCCATTTGTCTGGATATATTTTTCTATGACGTCATGGTTGTAAACAACATGGGAAATAGAAATTGCTACGAATTTTAAACTATTGCAATAATTAAGATCATTTAATGTTTATAAGACGACTTATAGCAACATTCAATAGGCGTAGATGAGCTAAACTTTATAAAGAAACAAGCCTTTGATCATATAATTGTATCAGAGGTTGTGACAACCATTTCCATTTTCAGTTAGATTTACTCTTTACATGTGTTTACAAGCCTGCAGGATAACACGAAAAATAACGGAAAATATAGGTTAGCCCAATTGTGAGACCATATGTAAATTATTATTTCTCATTTCATTTGATTTCTCAAATTCAATATCAATTTATGGTACATACGAAAGAGTAATGAACCCAAAAACTGAATGTTCCTTTAAAGGAACATGATGGAGCCACATGCAGCAGACATTGCCTTCATTTTCGTTTCTATTGGATTACCTTAGGACCATATAGCATACCTAATGTCGTTTTATATAATGCCCAACAAGAACTTGGTTATATGATAAATAACCTAACCTGATAGTTACCTAAAGACCTTAAAGAATATTAGATAGCCTTACCTAACCTAACCAAACCTAGGCTACCTTGAAATAGGATATTTTACCCAGATAAACTTATATAACTAAGCATACCTAACCTAACTAAACCTAGGGTACCTTAAAATAGGATATTTTTACCCAGATAAACTTATATAACTAAGCATACCTAACCTAACTAAACCTAGGCTACCTTAAAATAGGATATTTTTACCCAGATAAACTTATATAACTAAGCATACCTAACCTAACTAAACCTAGGGTACCTTAAAATAGGATATTTTTACCCAGATAAACTTATATAACTAAGCATACCTAACCTAACTAAACCTAGGGTACCTTAAAATAGGATATTTTTACCCAGATAAACTTATATAACTAAGCATACCTAACCTAACTAAACCTAGGGTACCTTAAAATAGGATATTTTTACCCAGATATACCTATATAACTAAGCATACCTAACCTAACTAAACCTAGGCTACCTTGAAATAGGATATTTCTACCCAGATAAACTTATATAACTAAGCATACCTAACCTAACTAAACCTAGGCTACCTTAAAATAGGATGTTTTTACACAGATATACTTATATAGCTAACCTAACCAAACCTAAGCTAACCTAAGTGAAATAGGATATTATTGTCTAGATTTTCTTAATTAACTAAGCATACCTAACCTTCCCAAACTTAAGCTAGCTAAGGGAAGTATGATATTACCCAGATATACTTAAATAACTAAACATCCCTAACCTAACTGAACCTAGGATACCTTAAGTGAAATAGGATATTATTATCTAATTAAGCATAGCCTTAGCTGAATACAGTAGCTTGAATATAATAAGTTTTTACCCTACCTTATCTAGCCTAGCCTTGCTGGTTTTAGCCTAACTTAGGCTAGTCTAGCCTTGCCTACATGAGCCTAAATTTTATTATATCCTTATCTAATCTTGCATACAATAGCAAGGGTTGAAATGGAAGAGAGTATGTAGAGCTTAGCCAGCAGTGCCTCCCTTTCCTGGGGTGTCCATATTCATGTCCATTGCTGGCTCTCATATGTTCCCAGCCTCTCCATTTGTAAGAATCAGAGAAATATAAAAATTACATGAGTTGCCAGGTTTTCATTAGTTATTATTATTATTATTACTATTATTATTATTATTATTATTATTATTATTATTATTATTTTTGTTGTTGTTTTGTTCTAGTTGTGAATCTTAATATTAATTATATTATTATTATATTGATATCATTATTGATATTAATACAATGACTAATGTTATTATTATTAATAATAATATTATTGATATTAATATTAGTAATAATATCAATATTGATATAATCAATATTATTATTAATAATAGCATAACCATCATTATTATTAATATTGATATTTATAATAATAATAATAATAATAATAATAATGATAATAGTAATACTAAAAATATTGATGAAAATAAGTTATATTAATTTCAATAATAATAATAATAATAATAATAATAATAATAATAATAATATTGATAGTAGTAATAATAATAATGATAATAATAATAATAATAATAATGACAATAATAATAATATTAATATCAAAATTAATATGAAGATTATTAATATTATTATTATTATTATCATTATTATTATTACTATTATTATTATTAATATTGATATAAGTATTATTATTAGTATCAATATTAGTATTAATATTATTGTTATTATTATTAATATTATTATCATAATATTATTATTATTATTATTATTATTAATATAAATATAAATATTCATAATCTTGTTATTATTAGTATTAAATAATATTTATAGTAATATTATTATTATTATTATTATTATTATTATTATTATTATTATTAACATTAGTGATAATAATAACATTATTAATATTATTAACGTTATTATCATTATTAATATTGATAATATTATTTTCATTTTTGATATTATTAATATTATTTTTTTAATATTAATCATATTATTGTTATTAATATTAAATTTAATATCAATATTACTACTGCTACTACTACTAATAATAATAATAATGATAATAATATTAATAAGAATAATAATTATAATATTGATAAGAATATTAATATTGTTAATATTTATATTGATATTAATATTGATAATATTGATAATAATAATATTAATAATATAATTTATATCAACATTAATATTAATATTGATAATAAAAATAATATTCATAATATAAATAATAACAATAATAATGATAGTAATAATAATGATATTATTATTATTATCATTATTATTATTATTATTATTATTATTATTAATATTGTTATTTATATTATTAATATTATTATCATTGGCATTATTATAATTGTTATTA